>NC_072479.1:11547500-11847500 GCF_027574615.1 Eptesicus fuscus | reverse complement strand
TCACCAGGGCTGAAGTCTGAGAGGCTGACTATTGCATAAAGCAGAGGGACCCTGCAGGGCAATGCGTCCTCCTCACCTCTGCTCCACACAGCTAGGAGCCCCCGTCCGTCCAACACACAGTGCCTTCCAGTCACATTCAGTAGGTCTCACACTTATCTATACTAATAAAAACCTAGGTGGTCCTTGCGCCCTTGCACAACGTCGTCACAAGATGGCCACCACAAGATGGCTGCCACAAGATGGCCACTACAAAGATGGCCACCACAAGATGGCTGCGCACACAGCGGAGGCAGGGCCCAGCAGCCACTCTGCACATTGAGGCCTGGGGGTCCTGCAGCTCCACGCGGCACAGAGGAGACCAATCCCGGCGTCTCCGCCGCCTCACACAGAGGAAGCAGGTTGCGGCTGAGGAGGGCAGTTGTGGGTGATCGGGCCAGTAGGGGAGGGCAGTTGGGGGCGATCAGGCTGGCAGGGGAGCAGTTAGGCATCAATCAGGCCAGCAGGGGAGTGGTTAGGGGGTGATCAGGCAGAAGCGGTTAGGGGCAATCAGGCAGGCAGACAGGCGAGCAGTTAGGAGCCAGTGGTCTCAGATTGTGAGAGGGATCTCTGACTGCTGGTTTAGGCCTGATCCCACAGGGACATCCAGTCGGACATCCCCCAAGGGGCCCCAGATTGGAGAGGGTGCAGGCCGGGCTGAGGGACAACACCCCCCCCCCCCCCCCGCATGAATTACGTGCACCGGGCCTCTAATGTGAATATAAGAATTCATCTGCAGAATAGTTTCACCAAAATCATTTCACTGTGCTTTATGCGGTTCAAGGGAACTTCAAAGGTAATTTTGGTCAAGCATCATCTTCATGAATCTAACCTGGGTGTAGATGCCTCCAGAGGGTACTTGGGACGCTGATGAGTGTGAAGCCCTGCTTATTCTCTTTTCCTGAGATGCACATTTCCCCAAAACCTGGGATGTCTATCTGATGTTTTCTGCTACTTCTGCAGTCAAATACAGAGAAGGAAAAGGACAGGAAGAGATCATGCCTCAACATTTAGGAGATTTTTTTCTTTCTGTCCTTTGCATAAATATTTCCAGGTCAAAAAAATAATACATCATCCTACAATGTAAAAAAAAGAAAAAGAAAGAAAGGAAATTCAGGACACATGAAACATCCCAGGCGCCGCTCAGTCTGCGGCTAGCCCACAGTTATCTCTGACCATCCACTGGCAGTTGGAAGCATTACAGCGCGCTGATAACCAGAAATGAGTAAGTACTATGGCCGTTCAGAATGTCACCCTGAAGCACCAATAAAAAGCTCATAAACTTCTGGGCTGGCATCGTTATGTGGCCAGCGTGCTGATGAAGGAAAGTTTACATTACACGTCTTCAGGTTACAAATGACTATTTAATCAGCATTCTCCCCACCTAATATGGGCTGTTTGGCCCTCAGGCCAGTCCAGCTCAAGAGCATTCCACACGCGCTGCCAGGCCTTTCAATTCCTGGAAAATGGAATTCGGTGAACTGAAATTCCTGGAGCGGGTTTGCGCAAAGCTGAGCTCCATGAACAGTAAATCAGAAGCTAAGCTGTAGGTGCCTCGGAGGATCCCAGGGTCTGAGAGGACTCACTCCTGTTGGAAATGAGGGCCGAGGTTGTTCCAGGGAAGGGAGAGGCTTGCAGAGGTTTGTGAGCGCAGTCAGGGCAGAAGCCCCGGCACTGGGAAGGCCGCCACAGCCTGGTCATACTGACTGACAAGAGACTGTTGCCATTTTAATAAAGCAACGTTTGGGGGAAATATTTTCAATTCATTTTAAAATCGAGGGACTAGAATGAGCTCTCTTGAGCACTCCTCTCTCCCCTCCTACCTCCTCACCTCTTGGTGCTCACACACCCAGACTGGGCCTTCACCCTCGGCATGTGGGGCTGCACCCAAGGCCATCCCAGCAGAGTGCAGGCTTCTGGAGACTCACGCCAACCCCAAGGCTACACATTCTCCCACATCAGCAAATGGTCAGTAAGGAGGCTTCCCAGTGATAATCATGACCATTTTTTTCTTCTTCTTTATTTCTCTTGGTATAATCCTATATAATAAAAGCCAAGGTGTGGTCGCCCTCGTGCAACGTCATCACAAGATGGCTGCCACAAAATGGCTGACAGGGGAGGGCAGTTGGGGGCAACCAGGCCAGCAGGGGAGCAGTTAGGCGTCAATCAGGCTGGCAGGGGAGTGGTTACAGGGGTAATCAGGCAGGCAGGCAGAAGCGGTTAGGAGCCAGCGGTCCTGGATTGTGAGAGGGATGTCCGACGGCCGGTTTAGGCCCACAGGGATGGGGCCTAAACTGGCTGTCAGACATCCCCCAAGGGTTCCCTGATTGGAGAAGGTGCAGGCCGGGCTGAGGGACCCCCCCCCCCCCCCGAGCATGAATTTTGTGCACTGGGCCTCTAGTTTACAGATAATAAAGTGCATACTTCTTAAGAGCACTTTACATCTGTACACATCTGTGCAACCCACTGCTGGATGAAGAGCATTTCCAGTCCCCCAGAGGCTGCCATGCACCCCCTCCCCAGTCACCCCGCCCTCTGTGCACCCAGACCGAAGGACACACTGCTCGGATGTCTGTCACCAACAGATTTGGGTTGTCTGGCTGTGAACTTGGTATAAATGGAATCACACACCATGTACTCTATGTGCCTGGCTTTTTCCTCCACCTTATGTCTGTCATAATCACCCATATTGGTGTGTGTAGTGTGATGAATTCTTTTCAAGGATGACTGGTTTTTGTTTTTTAATGAATTAGGGTTGGTCCTTATATGGCCCTCACTTCTCTGCTTTTCCTGATCCCCCTTCTCCTTCTCTGTTCACATCAGCATGTGAACTTGTCCTCACCTAGTGATTTGGTAAGGATGGAAATATGGGTCACAGGAATCCATTCTCATATAGAGAAAATCCGCGTGCGTGCACTTCCACCCACACAGACATGTACCTCCGTCCTCAAAGGCTTTAGTGTGGCTCATATAAGGGCTTAGCCTCAGCTCTAGGAATGTGAGGCATTGCAATGCGTTCCTGGAAGTCTCTTTGGAAATGCCTTCCCTGAAGGAGTCTAACAATTGGAGAGGATCCAAGTTGGTCATGGAGTCTGGAGGAAGAGTTATATTTAGGTCTTAGGTCATTGAAATGCTGGCTCCCTTCTGGGGCAGGGGTTGGGGCAGCAGCCAGCAGACAACAGTACCATGGCTTGATGTTGGCTGTGAAACAGGGTGGAAAGTGAACAAGAGGTAACGAAGTGCAGAAAGAAAGAGAGAGAGAGAGAGAGAGAGAGAAGAGAGAGAGAGAGAGAGAGAGAAGGAGGGAAAGATGGGAGGAGGGAGGGAGGGAGGGAGGGAGGGAGGGAGGGAGGGAGGGAAACAAAGAAAGAAAATGTGAAAAGATGCTCCCTGGGGCCAACTGCAAAGAGAGGTCAATGATAAATTAGAAGAGAAAGGAAGAGATGAAAAGTCTTACTAGTTTTTAGGGTAGAGGAGGAGGAAATGACTAGGCATGAAAGTGGGGTGGTAATAGGGAGAAATAGACTTTTTATTTATTTTTTGTTTATTTTTAAATATTTTTTATTGATTTCAGAGAGAAAGGGAGAGGGAGAGAGAGAGAGAAACATCAATAATGAGAGAGAATCATTGATTGACTGCCTCCTACACATCCCCTACTGGGATCAAGCCCACAACCTGGGTGCCCTTGACCAGAATCAAACCTGGGACCCTTCATTCCATGGGCTTATGCTCTATCCACTGAGCCAAACCAGCGAGGGCGAGAAACCGACTTTTTAATTAAAAACAACCGTGGGTACTGTATATATGTACAGAAACACATACTTACACAAAATGTAACTATAAGGTTGCCCACTAGATGTCAGGCAAAGACAAGCTATTTTCTGAAGCAAACCCACCAAGGGATTAATTCCTCTGAACAGAAACCTGTAGAGCAACTCAGAGGTGTGTGACCCACTTGTCAAATGAGGCAATCTACATCATTACCTCTAATAAGCAAAAGGCCCTGGAGGAAATATAACTCCTTTCTCAGCGTTTGACTCTAACTACGTTTAACTAGATATTGGAAGTCAGGAAAGATATGCTAAATTAGAAAAACGGTATAGTTTGAGATGTAGTGCTTTGGGGATTTTTTTTTTATTTATATATTTATTTTATTTTATTTTATTTTATTTTAAGCTAAGAAAACTAAATTGTGGGGTACTGTCTTTGCAGCACAAGACCTCCAAACATTACCTCCACTTTGTCCTCAGACAACACCTACTGAGGTTCTTCTGTGGACTGGCTCCCCTGGGGAGAGTAGAGGCCCCCGGAGGCACGGCCTCTGCCTTCCAGCTGTGAATTCCTCACTCCATAGTTCCTAGAGGACCTAGAGCAAGGACATTCACTATTGGGTCTCCTGCCCTGAGGATCACTTAGCTCGTGGAAGGATTTTAATAAATAGGCATTGCTTCTGTCCTCTTGTATATAAGAACCAGCGAACAAGTAGAGGATTTTGCTCCAAATCCAACATTACATAATTAACCACTAAATTTGTGCAGTTCAGGCACCAAAGCATATTACATTTTCTGTCTCCCTGTTCCCAGGTTCCTTGTACAGCTAGAACCAGGATCTCGTGATTTTTGTCCCACTTCCTGAGCAGTCCTTCTGCCTGGCCCTGTGAGAAGTACAGCGTACATTCTCTCGCTCTTCATTTTCACAATTCAATGAAGCAGTTGTCCTTTTTTCCCACTATTCAGATTGAAAAACTGAGGTTTGAAAAGGTTCAATTTTCCCCCAGTTACAGACTATTGAGCTTGTCTTTTAAATAAGGAAATGGCCACAGGATGTGTCTACTGCTGCACATGGCCTCGGAGTCCGTGTGGCCAATGCCTGAGCCACTCCCTGTTTCAGATGAAGATGCCTGTTCGGTTCAGCGAGTGCGGCCATCTACAAGGAATGGACCACATCATGTAGTGGCATGCCTGAGATGTGTAACTCTTGCCCATAAGCCCGATGCATGGACTCCTGGGCAATAGACCCTCCCGGATGCTCACTGTTGCCATGGCTACGAGAAGCAGAAGTATCCACTGAGCCACGCTGGCTGGGCTCCATTCCTGAACGGATTGTTCAACCTCAAGGATTCCTAGAGATGGTTAAGAGAAAGGATACCGTTTAACCAAAACCCTGATAAAACTAAATAATCAGATCTTTGGTATGTCACCAGACATCTCAGCTCAAGACTGAAATATTTATAAAGGAGATCCTTTGAAATATGGACATTTCCTCATGTTTTCCTCCTCAAATCTCCCATATCTGTGCTCAGCCCTCTTCCTTCTCCCAATCTCTTCTCTTGTTTTATGTATTCAAAGGAAATGTACTCAGCAAACCCTTGGAAGTCCCTGGCAGCAACAGCGATACTAAACCCATCCTCTGCTTTGTAAGCACTCATGGTGCCTGATGCCCCAGGCAATGAAATCAGCCTCAGGGGCCAGCGGGTTTGCACAGCAGCTCATTCGAACCCAGGCTCTGCAGGATCTGAAAGTCCAAGAGGACTGTGTTGGGCCCACTGCCTTTCCGTCTCCCTGTGCGTCCCATTTAGTCTTCACAATGAGCCTGCCGTTAAAGAACCAGCTCTCTGTGGGGCTGTAGAGATCTTTAAGGCATCGAGTTGATATTGTAAAAAAATATTTTTTAACTTATTTCAGAGAGGAAGGGAGAGGGAGAGACAGAAACATCCATGATGAAAGAGAATCATTGATCGGCTGCCTCCTGCAGGGCCCACACTGGGTATCGAGCCCACAACCCAGGCATGTGTTCTGACCAGGAATCAAATCATGACCTCCTGGTTCATAGGTCGATGCTCAACCACTGAGCCTCACCAGCCAGGCTCGAGTTGACATCTTCAGTCACTGTAACAAGGAAATCATAGATTTGAGAGACAGGCTGTCTTCCTGTGGGGTCAATTGATGTTGCAAAGTATTGTAACTAAGAGCAGGGACTTAGGAGCCAGGATGTCTGGGCTCCTTTCCTGATTCTGTGGTTGGCCGTGAACAAGCCAGTCTCTCTGTTTACCTCAGTAAAATGGGGATGATAGTGATGATGCTGATAATGAGGGCACCCTCCTTGTAGAGTTGCAAGAGGACTAAAGAATGAGCTACTATTTGTAAAAGAACTTAGAACAGTCTGACACATTCCACTCATGAATTTTCAACCAATATCAAACCTTAGTAAAAGAACCCAATTCAAACCTTATTAAAATAACACAATGCAAACCTCTCAGATTCTGCTTTGAACTCATGAACCACAGCTCCCTGCAGAGTAGCTGTTAAGCAGAGTACAAATTTCAGAGCACAGATTGAATATTGAGCTGAACACACGTCACTAAGTCAGAGGAGGCCTTCTGCCCTTTACCTCTGATGAGAGGTTCAGCCTCCATTCTCTTGAGACCTGTTGCTTCTCTGATCTCTGCTGCTGCTCAGATATCAAGGGCACTTGTCTCTTTGGCCCCATTTCCGATGATCTTTGTGTTCGAGCTGCTCTTAGTGTCTCCCAGTAAACAGTTTGCCTTCTATTACAACCTCAGTCCAGTCCAAGCCAATGAACATTTATTAAGCACCTACTAGCCCAAAGCACTAAGAGGAATGCAAAGATGTTCCTCCCCACCCTTCCTCTCAAGCGAGATGTGTGCAGGGCTCATTGCGTTACCACGTAAAATGGAGCAAGCGACCTGGCTGAGACCCAAAGTGCCGCAGGCAGCCACACAGGGGACGGAACAGCAGGTGGCCACACAGAGAAGGTGACCTTTGATCCACGCCTTACATGGTGAGATTTCAATAAAGGAGGCCCTGGCCTGGGAGCTCGGGAGGTGGGAGGTATTTATTTATTCAGTAAACATGAGAGGCATACCCTGTCTTTCATGACTGCCTACCATGTTCCAGGTGCTAGGTTTGATCCCTGCTTAGCCACCTACTAGCTGAATGACCTTGGATGGTTCACAACCTCTCTGTGGCCCAGTCTCCTCGTGTATAAAATGGGGAGCATGATGATGCCTAAATATCTATCTCATAATAATACATATCTCTAAATTCAAGTGCTCTTAGAACAGAGTCTGCTATATAGTAAGTGCTCAATAAAGGCTTGCTAAGGTTCTTGTTGTTAAAAGTTGAACAAATAGTTGCTTTAGATACACTATCTGCCATCAGGAAGCGCACAAATATTGCTAGAGCCACAGACATGCAAACAAACCATTACACTGCCTGTACTCTCCTGGGAGAGATGCCCAGGGACGTTTTTTGTGACCTCCCCCTCTCAAGTTCTTTTGAATGGAAATGCCTTTATGTGTTCCTGGCTTTCTCATAAACGACGTTAGTGACATCCATGGAGCCTTGCGGAGGCAGCCACGTGGCCCGCCTGTTGAACTCCCCAGGTCCAGGCGCAAGCAGATGCCACCACATATGTAAACACAAAAACAAACCAACAAAACAAAACTATGACAGTACAGAGGGCAGGAGACAGAGCTGAAAAGCAATCATAATGCAGAATGGCATAAAAGGGGTGAAAACATTTTAGTAAACGATGGAAAGGCAGTTAAGTGTGGGTGCGCAGTTCTGCTAGGGGCACTATACTCATTAATGTGCTTTAGGCTCTTGTCTGATCTCACACATCCCCAGATCACTTCGGCTATCATTAGCTCTAAAATGTTCCCCTCTAGCCCAGACCTATCTGTGAAGTTCCTAAATCATGCAGGAGTCTCCGAAGGAATATTAGGGTCACCTCAAACTGCGCATGTCCCCGAATGGACTCATGGGCTCGCCCTCGAGCCTGGGGATTCCCTCCCACTCTTCCCTGCTGCCCAAGCCGGAACCCCATGTCCTCCTGGCTCCCTTGGCCCCTGCCTTCCCCGGGGGGGGGGGGGGCGGGGGGGGTCAGCATTGAATCCTGTCGGACCACCCTGAGCTCTTTACACTTCACCCAGCACCTCTCGCCCCCTGAGCCGCATGTTTCACCTCCAGGATCTAGGCCAACCACATATTTTATCAATTTCCCTGCCCATATGCTCTCCCATCACTCCAGTTTTCTTATTTACTCTTTTGTCCTGTTGTGTAGATTCCTGGCGGTCACTTTGGGGACCATAAAAAACACATCAGAGAACACGTGTACATTCCTTATGGGTCTGATCTTCACAACCTTCAAGTGAGATGGTGGGGCAGGTGGTCTTAGCACCATTTACAGACGAGAAACCTGAGGCAGGCAGGTGCCCATCGACGGTTCCATCACTGAGCACAGCCTGGGTGGGAACCCGGGTGCCTGGCTTGTCACCTCCCAGTGCCTCCCGGCACCCCATCCCACCACTGTGTACCCGCATTTCTAGGGAAATGTCGCCCCACCCTCAAGTTCATAATCTGTGGGGTCAACAACAAGAGGAGGCCACTCCTTTCCTTGTGATACAGGCAGGGCCAGAGTGGATAAGGTGAAAAAAATACATAGAATAACATTTAAAAGGGCCCTGACCTGGCATCGCCCCAGTCCAGGCAGCCTCCTCCCTACCCAGGTTCTTCCACATGGTGGGGTTCCTATAAATAATTACCAGTTACTCCCCCTGACCTCGAACCTTAATTCCAGTCTAGTTTCCACCTTCCTCCAAAGTCGTTCCTCTTTGTGAAAGATGAGGAAGCTAATGTGAGAGGAAAGAAAGCAGGGTCAGTGCTGCAGAAGGCCCCGCCCGGCAGGAATCCAGGGTTACATAGCCTGACCTGAAGCCAGGCCTCCTCCTTGTGGCCCCTGTGAGCGGGTCCATCCCAGGCCCTCTCCTGCCCACTCTCCTGCCCGCTCTCCTGCCCCCTCTCCTGCCCCCTCTCCTGTCCCCTCTCCCGCCCCCTCTCCTGTCCCCTCTCCCGCCCCCTCTCCTGTCCCCTCTCCTGTCTCCCTCTCCTGTCCCCTCTCCTGCCCCCTCTCCTGCCCCCTCTCCTGCCCCCTCTCCTGTCCCCTCTCCTGCTCCCTCTCCTGCCCCCTCTCCTGCCCCCTCTCCTGCCCCCTCTCCTGCTCCCTCTCCTGCCCCCTCTCCTGCCCCCTCTCCTGTCCCCTCTCCCACCCCCTCTCCTGTCTCCTCTCCCGCCCCCTCTCCTGTCCCCTCTCCTGCCCCCTCTCCTGTCTCCTCTCCTGCCCCCTCTCCTGTCCCCTCTCCTGCCCCCTCTCCTGTCTCCTCTCCTGCCCCCTCTCCTGCCCCCTCTCCTGCCCCCTCTCCTGCTCCCTCTCCTCTCCTGTCCCCTCTCCTGCCCCCTCTCCCACCCCCCTCTCCCGTCCCCTCTCCTGCTCCCTCTCCTGCCCCCTCTCCTGTCTCCTCTCCTGCCCCCTCTCCTGCTCCCTCTCCTGCCCCCTCTCCTGTCTCCCTCTCCTGTCCCCTCTCCTGTCCCCTCTCCTGCCCCCTCTCCTGCCCCCTCTCCTGTCCCCTCTCCTGCTCCCTCTCCTGCCCCCTCTCCTGCTCCCTCTCCTGCCCCCTCGCCTGCTCCCTCTCCTGCCCCCTCTCCTGCCCCCTCTCCTGTCCCCTCTCCTGCCCCCTCTCCTGTCCCCCTCTCCCGCTCCCTCTCCTGTCCCCTCTCCTGTCTCCCTCTCCTGCCCCCTCTCCTGCCCCCTCTCCTGCCCCCTCTCCTGTCCCCCTCTCCTGCCCCCTCTCCTGCCCCCTCTCCTGCCTCCTCTCTTGCCCCCTCTCCTGCCCCGGCTCCATCCAGCTGCTGAGGGCCACTCCCACAGTCAAGGACTCATCACCCAGGGTCCGTGGAGCCCCAAGGGCTGTGGACATAGGATGTTCGTGAACTTGAATGAAGGAAAAAAATAACATTTTCATTTTCACTCACCTTGAACTGCACCTTATTTCCCATAACTTATTAATGGAACTAGCGACAGACACGAACCACAGTCGTAACAACAGTGGCTGGGTTGCTGACACCGATAGAAACCAGGAATTTTCATGTCGCATTATGATTGTTGCAGACAGCTCAAAACATCATTCACACTCAGCATTTCTTCACACTGTGGTTGCTCTTAGGCCCATAGTTCAAGTGTGGTATTTAATGCATTAACAAAGAAGTACATGCATCGCTATTTCGTAAATTTATTTTTTCAATATGTGTATGACTGCATTTGAATACAATTAGTTCCCTTGGTAACCCTGTGCATTTAATGTTATGCACACAAACGCTTTGGTCCAGAACGGGCCCATGGATGCCCCCAGGCCGCCACACAGGCCTGTGGCACCAGCAGTTGGAACCCCGCCCGAGCCCCAGCCACACCCCACAGCCTGGCTTTACTCCACCCTGCCTCGCCTGTTCGCTCTTAAACTGCCCACAGGGATGGGGGTGGGAGGAAATTAACATTTCTGAACTGGGGGCTCCTCCTTCTGGCCACACAAGATGGCCAGGAACCCCTGGGGGGAATCCCCCCTTATTAATTCTACAAGAGGTGTTTTGGTGGGGTGTTGAAGCTGAGTCCTGGGGAGACTGAGCCACCTGCTGGACTCTCGGGGACCCTCGGGAAGATTCGGGGTCGCACAGGACTGCTGGAGTCTAGAAGCAGAGAAACTTCAGACAGCTTTAAGTGGCCATCTCGTGCTTTGTGCCCGAGTGCCGCCCTCGCCCTGCGGGACACTGCGTCCCCTGGGAGTGAAGGGAGGAATTCAGAGCTGAGGAACTGGGACAAACATGCGCAGGTGCCAGCAGGCCTGTGGCCCGTCCTGTCCTCTCCGTACAGGCACGCGCCCAGCCACCCGAGACTCCCAGCCCGCAGGCGAAGGCCCTGTGCTCAGAGCCTCTTCCTGTGGGTCCGCCGGAAACAGAGCCAGGATCGGCCCTGAGAGGAGCCTGGGACACGGGAGGAAGACCTGTGTGTGACGGCATGTGTGTGACGCCACGCCTCTCTGGGCAGCCCCAGCTGCCTGGCTGGAGGCTCACCTGGCCTTCATCGTTCATCCCAAGACGTTACTTCCATCATGTCCTCAGGGGTCCCTGTCTCCACCCACTGTACTGTCCCAATAGACTCAAGTTCAGCTCATAAAAATAACCTAGGAGAGCAAAAGGATTCTCAATACCCTTGGGTGTTCTTTGTTTGAACACACGGTCAAGGGTATGGAGATGGCGCAGCTCTTCAGCACTCCTTGGATAACCTCAAAAGTACCTAGAGCTCTGACTAGACACCCCAGCACCCTGAGGCCCAGTCAGCTTGACACTTGAAATTAACCATAGCGTCATTAACATGAACTCCCATGTCTACCCTCCACCCCACCCTCTGGCAACCACCATGCTGCTTCCTGTCTCTATGATGTGACTACTTTGGGTACCTCATCTAAGTGACATCACACAGAATCTGTCCTTTAGGATCTATGGTAATTCTATATTTACATTTTTGAGGAATTACCAAATTGTTTTCTGCGGTGGCTGTAATACAGTCCCACCAACAGTGCACAGGGGTTCAATTTCTCCACATGTTCACCCATACTTGTCATTTTCTGGAAGGCGGTTGTTTGTGTTTTTGGTTTGTTTTGATAATAGCCATCCTAACAGGGGTGAGATGATGCCTCATTGTAGTTTTTATTCTGATTCCCCTAATAATTCGTGATGCTGAACATCTTTTCATGTGCTTCACAGCCATCTGTGTGTCTTCTTTGAAGAAGACATCTTCTCAAGTCCTTTGCCCACTTATGAACTGCATTGCTTGTTTGTTTTTTGTTGTTGGGTTTTAGTTCTCTATATATTCTGGATATTAATCCCTAATCAGCTATCTGGCCTGTAAATGTTTTCTCCCATTCTGTGGGTTGCCTACTACTCATTGATAGTGTCTTTTGATGCACAACAGTTTTTAATTTAAGTAAAGTTCAATTTGAGTATTTTTTACATTGTTGCCTGTGCCTTTCTTTGATATCACATCCAAGAAATCATTGCCAAGTCTAATGTCGTGAAACTTTTGTCCTATATTTTCCTTTAAAAGTTTTATAGTTTTAGCTCTTATGTTTAGGTCCTTGGTCCACTTCTGTGTAAGGTGTAGGTAAGGGTCCAGTTTGTCCCCACCTTTTGTTGAAAAGGCTGTCTTTCCCCCATTGGATGTCTCCCGGCACCCTTGATGAAAATCATTTAACCATAGATGCAAGAGTTTATTTCTGGGCTCTTTCTTCCATTTCATTGGTCTAATATGTCTATCTTTATGCCAGTATCACATTGTTTTGATTGTTGTAGCTTTTTAATTTTTTTTTAATTTCTTTATTGATTAAGGTATCACATATTTGTCCTCGTCCCCCATTCCCATCCCACCCCCCTCCCCACCCATGCCCCCACCCCCCTGTTGTCCTTAACCGCTGGTTAGGCTCATATGCCTGCACACAAGTCCTTTGGTTGCTCTCCCCCCGAGGCCTGACAGTCTGATCCATGCCTCCTTGTTTCTGGGTCTGTTCTTGTTCATCAGTCTATGTTGTTCATCATTTCCCCTAGATGAGTGAGATCATGTGCTATTAGAAATACACTTATAAGAACCGAAAATGAGACAAGCAATAATAGTTATGCTGACAGGCAAATGAATCAGTGTGTAGTGAGTTTCTTTCTGGGCCAACAGTTCTTTTGAGACCCAATTTCAATGTCCGCCAGTTCCTTATGTGTACATGTCAGCACTGACATTTCAGTTCTGGATGGTGGACAAATGGTGGTGTTGTAGCTTTTTAATAAGTTTAGAATCAGGAAGTGTGAGTCCTCCAACTTTGTTCTTTTTCAAGATTATTTTGCCTGTATCGTATCTTAAGCCTTAGTTTCACCACTTGTAAAACGAGGGTTGTAGCTGCATCTGCCTCACTGGATCGTGTGGGTTAGAAGAGGTAAGATGTGTAAAGCACTTAGCACTTTCAGGGAATATAGTAAGTCATATATCAAATTTTTCTATTAATACAAAATGCTATAAAAATTCTTTAATGAGTTATTGCCTTTTCCAAATTAACAACTGTAATATGTCTTTCATGCTTAGTCCACACCTTCAGGAAGCCTCCGCCAGTTTCCCAGTGTTTACTGGCCCTGTCTCAACTAAACAACCTAGACTGGAGCAGTCAAGCTGGCGTTCAAAACGCAGCTCTTCCACGTAACAGCTGTGTGACCTAGGTGGAAACACCCACTCTCTCCAGCTTTTGGTTTTTTTTATATTTGGAATGAGCATAATACCTCCCTCTGAGTCTCCTGGGGAGAGAGGATAAATTTAAATAATGTGTGTGAAAACCCTAGTACCATATATTGCACATAGTAAGCACTGAATAAATTCTGTATTTCTCCCTCCCCACTTCTCTTTCCCCATTTTTGTTCTGCTCTAGACAGCTTGTTTCCTTGCTTTTCTCTTTTTTCTATGAGAAAGACACAAGAGAATTCTCTCTTTAAAGAAATAAGAAACATTTGTTTGGCCCAAATAGGGGCTAACAATGCAAGGTCCAACCCTTGAGAAAGCACTGAGTCCATAAGGGCTTGAGGGACTGGCCGTCAGTCTAAGGGTCACCACGCCCAGTGGCTCCGCCAGCCATGGAACACCTCAGTACCACACAGGCAGGCACATCTCAACCTAGGGGTTCATTCATGTATTTTGGTATTTGTTCCTCAGGGAACATTTACTGAAGGTCTCCCACCCAGGCTTGTGCCCACCAGGAATCCCTACTCATGGGGGAAAAAAATTAACACAAAAATACATAGAGCAATGCATGCAGTGTAGATGGAGCTGGGTTTAGCAGCAACCTCAATTTGTTTTCTTTTCTTGAACTTCCTTCAGAAAGAACACTAAAAACAGCATAAAAATTATAGCCCGGCTGGCATGGCTCAGTGTTTGAGCGTTGACCTATAAACCAGGAGGTCACGGTTCAATTCCCAGTCAGGGCACCTGCCCAGGTTGTGGGGTTGATCCCCAAGGTGGGACATGCAGCAGGCAGCCGACCAATGCTTCTCTCTCATCACTGATGTTTCTATCTCTCTCCCCCTCTCCCTTCCTCTCTGAAATCAATAAAAATGTATTTTCAAAAATTATAAGTGAATTAGGTCCAAGTGACAGAGCTATGTTTGTCAGGCCTGCTCCTCTTGGGTTCAGGACCCCGGCTCAAGTGGCAGATTGTTTGGGAAAGTACTCGGTACTCTCACCAGGGCTGGGCATAAGCTTGACTGTGGAGTGATCCCAGGAAACGCCCCGGTAGTTTCCTCCTCTCTGCTGCCCAGCCAGGAGATAAGGAGAACACCACCATACGTGCCAATGAAGTTCAGAGGCCAGGGTCAAGCTCAAGGTCCTTCTTTGTGTTTCCTCGTCACTTGCTCTACTGAAGTCTTCATCTCTGTGAAATAAAGTGTGATCGTTGTTTTGGAAACATATCTCCTGATTCTGACATAAAAGGACGTGTTTGGCACCTTGCTTCATTTCAAAGGTAAAGTCAATAAACATGGGTGATGTATTGACATGAGCAGGAATAACTCCCCAGAGTCCCTTTCTTGTCACTGTGGGCTGTTAAATACCGTACTATACCTTGAAAGAAGGTGAATAGAGTTGCTCTGTTAAATTAATGAACAAATTGTCCTACCTATGAGCTAACGAATAGATTATCTATATTAATAAGAGTAATATGCTAATTAGACCAAGAGACCTTACGGAGACCTTCCAGATGTCCTTCAGGACAAAGCCTGGGGCTTGGCCGGCCTGCAAACTGCCCCCAAACGGCCCTCAGCCCCTCACCCAGGCTGGCCACACCCCCAGTGGGGACCCTCACCCCAATGGGGGCGTGGCAGCCTGCAAATGGCACTCAGCCTCTCGCCCAGGCTGGCCACACTCCCACCATGGGGACCGTCACCCCGATGGGGGTGTGCCTGGCCTGCAAACCGCCCCAGCCCCTCGCCCAGGCTGGCCCTGCCCTTCAAGGGGACCCCCCCACCCTTATCTGGGACCCCCTTCAGGACAGACCAGTCAGCCCCCACCTGTGCACCAGGCCTCTATCCTATCTAATAAAAGAGTAATATGCAAATTAACCATCACTTCGTCACAAAGATGGTGGCACCCATAGTGGCCAGGGCGCTGGACACTGGCAGCGTCACCCCGGCAACGAGCCCCAGCGTCCTGCGTGCTCCGGCCCATGGAGGGAGAGAGGGTGGATGGGAAGGCCTCTGGCCAGAGGCCGTCTGGGGCGCGGGACACAGGTGTCATTACAGTCCGGCTGAGGGACCCCCCCCCCCATGCCCATATTTTGTGCACTGGGCCTCTAGTCTATACTAATAAAAGAGTAATATGCTAATTAGACCAGGAGGCCTTCCAGACATCCTTCCAGACAAAGCCATGGTGGCGGGGCTGAGGCAGAGGAGGTTAGGGGCAATCAGGCCGGTGGGGGAGGGCAGTTGGGGGTGAGCAGGCCATAAGAGGGGGGGAAGTTGGGGTTGATCAGGCCGGCAGGCAGAGTGGTTAGGGGAGATCAGGCAGGCAGGCAGGTGAGCAGTTAGGAGCCAGTGGTCCCAGATTGCAGACATCCCCCGAGGGGTCCCAGATTGGAGAGGGTGCAGGCCGGGCTGAGGGACAACCCCCCCCCCCCGCACAAATTTCGTGCATCAGGCCACTAGTCTTATATAATATTCTATAATACTAAACAATGAAATAATTTTTTAAAATGACTTCATTATTATTCTAAATTTGAGGGAGGAAAGCTATTTATAGATTCTACAGTAACCTCAATTTTTCATCCAATACTTCAAAATATAATTATTTTCTTTAATCTTTATTGTTGAAAGTATTACATAGGTCCCTCTTATTCCCCCATTAAATTTAAAGCCATCATTTTTACATGTGACCAGACATTGTTTTATTAATGGCAGAATGAGTAACTAAAAATAAGATTATGTCTCCCCAAAGAAATACAGACAAGCCCTATTTATTTCCTCATATCCCCATTTTTTATGGCTCAAAGAATATATGATAGTTAATAGGATCCTAATTTTTAAAGGTGCTTATAATTGCTTAGCCTTGATATGAAGGAACTAAGTGAATTAATCAGAAGAGTTAAATAAATTCAATGCCTAAAATTACAAATTTAATCAAAGTTTATACCAGGATTTTCACTTATTGTGAGGTTCAATGCTGGGCTCGATCTCATTTTTCAAATAGTATTGCCTACATAGTTCTATCCTCCTATGTCATTCAATGACAACTCATAAGCATTTCTACACATTGTTAGAAAATTTTCAGAAACAGGCTTTACTAGCTGTGCAGTAAACAATAACAGATGTGGAATAAGCAACTGTGTCTTGGTTGATTGAACTACTGGTCTTTTAGGTCTTACATTAGCTTTTAGATATAATCATTATTTATTCATCAGTTCACTCATTTACCAGTTCAACAAATACTTTATGCGTACTGGCTGTGCACCAGGCACTGTGATAAGCACTGGGGATGCAGCAATCAGTAAGCAGACATCTCCCCAGTGATGGAGCTTGTGGTCTAGTGCAAGACAAATATCAACCAGCCAAGTGCCTGCATTGTCTCACACTATACTGACCGCTTGGACGAAGAGTAGAGTTTGATGACAGGTTACAACTGGGAACCTGAATTCTATGGGCTGAACTGTGTCATGTTCCCCTCCCCCGCGGCCCCCCCTCCCTCCCCCAAAAAATATGTTGAAGCCCTAACCTCAGTGCCTCAGAATGGAACTGAAATTTGGAAATAGGGTCACTAATGTTAAGATGAGGTCATTAGGGTGGGGCCCTAATCCTACATGACTGGTGTGCTTAAAAGAGAGGGAAGTTTGGACACGGAGACACACCTGGGGAGAAGCTATGTGAATAGGAACATGGTCATCTCCAATCCCAGGAGAGAGAACCATCCCGGATTCTCCCTCTCTGCTCTCAGAAGGCGCCAATCCTGCCGGCACCTTGAGCTCAGGCTTCTGGCCTCCAGAACTTGAGGGAATACATTTCTGTTGCTTCAGCCCCCCAGTCTGTGGTACTTTGTTACAGGAGCCACAGAAGGTGGCTTTTCTGAAGAAGTGACATTAAGTTATGATCTGACAGATGAGGAGGACTCATCAGGAGAAGAGAAGAGGAGAGAACCATGTGCGAAATGAAGATGAGGGGGCTAAGGCCACCGTGGATCCCTCGCCCTTAACCAGCACACAGATGTTGTCTCTTCTTCCTCAGTCATTTTTGGCCTGTCTGACCTTGGGATGTTTGCAATTCCAGAATATTGGATGCCTGCCCAAAGGATCTCGGATTTCAAATAGGAACTCTCTGCTTCATTGTAGTCGCCCCACTACTAAACAGGAGCCCCCCAGGTCCTTTAACATGCTGGTGGTCATTTTTAAGGGATGGTGAACAAAGCATCTTAGAGGTCCTCGGTAGAACATATGAAGGGAGCGTGGCTATTTGCAGTCATGGGAGCCGTGTGCGGAGACACATCAGACTCCTTCAGTTAGGTTTCCTGTCAAAGTTTAGTGAGAAATGTTGAACACAAAACAATTACAGAAGATAAATAAATTTAACATTTTTATTTAAAAAACAAGCCTCAGCTATACTAGTAACTTTAATCTCCTTCCCTGGGCTGAATCCAAGGATGCCCTGAGGTGGTTAGGATAGGAAGTCAGCACTTCCTAGCTTGGTAAGGAGCCACCACCAATGCATTTACCCGCCAAAACCCAGGTGCTCCCGTTCTCTCCAGCTCCTCATCAAACCAGTCACCAAACGTGGATCATGTGTCTCCTCCATGGCTCTCAGGTCTATCCTTCACTCCATCCCACCAATACGGCCTCAGCTATGTCTCCCTCTTGTCACGCCAGGATTGCTACCAAACATCCCCATTTCTCTCTTTCTTCTGACCATTCTCCTGGCTTCTGAGGGAGGGATTGTGATGTAGCACAAGTCTGTCCCCATTCTCAACAGCAACCTCAGCACCTTTGGGTGCAAGAATGGCTTATCAGCCCGGCCACCTCCCGGGCCCCCATACCTCTAGGCTCCAAAACATTAAGTAAAGAAACTACAACCCCTGAAAAGCCCCTCCCTTCATCCCCAGCTCAACTGATGGGCAGCATTCGCAGCCTAAGGCTCTGGAGGTTCCCATGTGACCGGGGTCAGCCAGGGAGCCTCTCTGAGCCTTGGTTCCCCATCTGTGGAGAGGTCACTGGGCAAAACGGAATGTACATGATTTGTTCCTGTTGGTCCAATTGCACCTGCGACTCTCTCTGCCTGTTTTAAATATAGGTTTTATTATTATTCAGATAAATCATAAACAGATCAGGAGACAACTGCCATTGATAAGATACTTTGCTACTCACAGTTCCCAAGAGGAGGGACAGGCCATGCCATGCAGGGCCACATGCAGGTCATTCAGGAAGCGCACTGGGTGAAAGGAAAATGTGGGCCAGAGCCTTTAATGCGGTTTCTGTGGGAAGGAGCAGGTGAGGCAGGGCAAACAGGCTTAGAATTGGCTGGTTTGAGTCTTTTCAGCAGGCTCCTGGGCATAGGAACTGTTTCCAGTTGTCTGGTACCTGCCCTGGGTGGATAGGGGCCCTGGGTGTGAGAGCTCCACGGAGGAGGTGGGGTGAAGGCTCCGGACTGGTTGTTCTGCATATGAAAGACAGTTCCTTTTGCTTTCCCTAGGAATCCGCTAACCTGGGAGGGGTGGTCCCTGCCTGATCAGTAAGGCTCCAGATGTCAAAACATTAAGTAAAGAAACTACAATCCCTGAAAAGCCCCTCCCTTCATCCCCAGCACAACTGATGGGCAGCATTCGCAGCCTAAGGCTCTGGAGGTTCCCATGTGACCGGGGTCAGCCAGGGAGCCTCTCTGAGCCTTGGTTCCCCATCTGTGGAGAGGTCACGGGGCAAAATGTGGGTGATGTGGCCAGCGCTGCGGGTACGCCATCAGCACTGAAGGAATGTGTCAGCTTCCTCCTCTCCAGGCTTGTCCTTCCAAGAAACAGCTCAGGCGTTCCTTCTCCAGGGCTTCTTCAACCCCTTAGTCGGGGTGATTTGTTCCCGCAGACCGTGGCTGCCTCTCAGCACTGCCACGCCTGATTGGATGTGTCTGTCTTCCCCCCAGACGGGGAGCTCTTTGAGGGCAGGCACAGGCCCTCCAGATCTGAATCCCAAGAGCCCACCACTGACCTTGGCTCCTGGTCACAGGGGCTTGCTCGGTAAACATTTGCAAAGTAAATGAACTCACTGTGGCTTTGCCATTTCCACTGCCCCCCAAAGGAGTGGTCCTTGCGGGCCCCTCTGGGAGCAGACACTTGTGCTTCCTCATCCTGAGTCCTCTGTACTTCCCTCTGCTTGAAGCCAGACCAAGCCCTTAGCACATCTGCACATCGTGCACCAGCTGGAGGGAGCAGCTCAGCTCCGGCACTGATTTCCCAAGCACACCTTAACATGTGAGCCCGCCGGGGACAGCTGGAGAGCCCCGCTAATGAGGGAAGACACTGTGCCTCAGCCCGCGGGGAAATCAGCAGCACGATCTCCTCTCCTCTGCCTTCCCAAGAGAGTCCCTGGGCTCCAGCCTGGACAGCTGGCTCCCAGGTCCATCCCTGGGAGCCCCACACGTATCCCAGAATAAAGCCAGGCTGCTTTTGCAGGAAACCTCAGTGCACAGAAACAGATGGCATTGCATTCTAGTGAGGGGGAAATATCACATTTTTAATAATTTTTTAATATGTTTTTATTGATTTCAGAGAGGAAGGGAGAGGAAGAGAGAAACGTCAATGATGAGAGAGAATCACTAATGGTCTGCCTCTTGCATGACTCCTGATGGGGGTCAAGCCCACAATCCAGGCATGTGCCCTGACCAGGAATGGAACTGTGACCTCCTGGTTCATAAGTCGTCACTCAACCACTGACCCACAGCAGCCGGGCTTAATCATTTCTTAATTAGAAAGTGCCATAAACACACTTAGGTTCTCATAGTCTAACTAGTAGTGTTCCATCATGGCCCCATCCCTGTTAAGTTTTATTCCCACTCTACTCAGCTTCTAAAATGACCACCAGAGCCTGGCTGAGCTGCTGGGTGCGGTTCACAGACCCGCTCCAGTGCAGGGCGAAGGCAGGGGGACTCTCAGCAGCAGGAGCTCTTATTGTGAGGCCTTCTCTTTGCCTAAGCTGTCTGTTGCTTTGTGACATTTGTTCCTGGGGAAGAGAGAGGCGAGAAGAGGAGGGAGAGGAAGCTCCCCCAACACACGCAGCTGCTTCTGATATGTGTGCTCTCTGGAGGGCGAGGGGGTGGATGGGAGGGAGAGACAGCTGCTGCGCCAACAGGCCTCAGAATTCTCTAATCCCACCCCTGGCGTCCTGCCCCACCAGAGCCTCAGCTGCCCAGAGCCCTTGATACAGGTTGGCAGAACACCATTCATTCGGTCTTAGCCGCATGCATTCAGCTGTTAGAACGTGCCAGACAGTGGATAGCAGTGGAGGGCACAAAGCATAAAAATAGGTTTCCCTCAAGGCGCTCGGGTTCTAGCTGAAGAGTCAACTTAGTAAAGATGCAAATAAAACATGACCCAGTAACAGATATCAGACGTACCCCGATTCAATCTGGAGGGAGTCAGGTGGTCTTTCATGTGAGAGCAATGCCTTAGCTGAGTCTAGATGTAGATATGTTAGCCATGTGAAAATGTGAGAGGAGGGGAGGGAGACCAGACTTTCCGAAGGAACAAGCAAGAGAGAAGGGGCATTGCGTGGTCAAAAAACCACATAAGCCAAATATTCATAAAATATTCATAAACCTCAGTCTGTAGATCTAAGTGAGGTCACGTCAGTTGTATCAGTATGTGCTCAGATACAAGAAAAAGAACATCCAGCTAAAGTCACTCAAGCCAGGGCTTCCCAAACTTCAGTGTGTGTACAAATCACCCAAGGATCTTGTTCAAATTAAGTAATTTTTAGTGTGGTAAAAAGTGGAGTGGGAGCTACATTAAGAAATAAAATTGGCCTGGCCGGCATGGCTCTGTGGTTGAACATCAACCTATGAACCAGGAGGTCCATGGTTCCATTCCTGGTCAGGGCACATGCCCGGTTGTGGGCTCAGTCCCCAGTTAGGGGAGTATAGGAAGCAGCCAATCAATGATTCTCTCTCATCATTGATGTTTCTCTCTCTCCCTCTCCCTTCCTCACTCTGAAATCAATAAAAACATTTTTTAAAAAGTGGTGGTACATATATACAATGGAATATTACTTGGCCATAAAAAAAGAATGAAATCTATAATTTAGGACAGCATGGATGATCTAGTGGGTACTATGCTCATTGAAATACTAGTGAATCAGTCAAAGGCAAACATCATATGTCTCACTTATATGTGGGATCTAAAGAATAAAATAAACAAACAAACAAAAGAGATACAGGCTCATAGATTCATAGAAAAGACTGATGCTTGTTAGAGGGGTGGGAATCGGGGACTGTGTGAAAAAGTTGAAGAGATTGAAAAGTACAAATTGATAGTTATAGAACAGTCATGGGGATGTAAAATTCAGCACTGGAATATAGTCAATAATATTGTAAAAATTATGCATGGTGCCAATATTGGGGGAACACTTTGTAAAGTATATGATTGTCTAACCACTATGCTGTACACCTGAAACTAATACAAAATGACATTGAATGTAAGAAAACATATACTTTTGATTATTTTTAAAACTGGACATTTGTACCTTTTGTCCACCTTCATCCAACTTCCCCAACCCCCACTCCTAACTCTGGTAACCACACATATGATCTCTTTTCCTGATTATTGTTTCATTTTGTTTTGTTTAGGATTCCACATATAGGTGAGGTCATACAGTATTTACTTATTTCACTTAAAGTATAATACCCTCAAAGTCCATCTATGATGTTGCAAATACCACATATTTTTCAAAACCTCTCAAAATTAAAGAATAAGAAAACAAACTTATTTTTTAATATATTTTTATTGATTTCAGAGAGAAAAGGAGAGGGAGAGAGAGAGATAGAAACATCAATGATGAGAAAGCCTCATTGATTGGCAGCCTCCTGCACGCCCCCTACTGGGGATCCAGCCTGCAACCCGGGCATGTGCCAGAATTGAACCCAGGACCTTTCAGTCTGCAGGCTGATGCTCTATCCACTGAGCCAAACCAACTAAGGCGAAACAAATTTATTTACTTATTTTTTAAAAATACATTTTTATTGATTTCAGAGAGGAAGGAAGAGGGAGAGAGAGACGGAAACATCCACAATGAGAGAGAATCATGGATCGGCTGCCTCCCACAAGTCCCCCACTGGGGATCGAGCCCACAACCCAGGCATGTGCCCCCGACCGGAATCAAACCTGGGACCCTTCAGTTTGCAGGCTGACGCTCTATCCACTGAGCAAAACCAGCCAGGGCACAAATTTATTTTTAAATAGGCAAAAGTTATACAGATGGGATGGCCAATAAACCCAGGAAAAATGCTCAACAGCATTTGTCATTATGGGAAAAGCAGTTTAAAACCACCATTACCACCCCACATCCGTTAGAATGGCTAACAGTGAAAAGCCTGACCATCCCAAGTGTGGCAAAGATATGGAGCAACTGGAGTTCTCATTTGGAAAACAGTTTGGAAGTCTCTTAAAAAGTTAAACATAAGCCTATAATATGATTCAACAATTTTGTTTTTAGGTCTTTACCCAAAATATATGTAAGTAGATGGCCACACAAAGACCTGTATATGAATATCTGTAGTAGCTCTATTTGTAATAGCTCCAAACTGGAAACAACCCAAATGCCCATCAACATGTGAATGGAAAAATAAATTTTAATATTTCCATACTTTTTCATGGACTTAAAGGGAATAAACTTTTTATTCATGAAACAACATGGATGAGCTGCAAAATAATTATGCTGAATGAAAGAAGCCAGATACAAAAGTGTAAATACTGTATGATCCCATTTATTTAAAATTCTATAAAATGGACACTATCTTATAGTCACACAAAGCAGACCAAGGGGACAGAGAGAGATGGAGAGTAGCAGGAGAGACTAAGAAGGGACACAGTGGAACTTTAGATGGTTTAGACACATTCATTCTCTTGATTGCAGTGATGGTTCCACAGATGTAAATATATGAAAAAAATGCTTTAAATATAGAATGGGGCATGTGTAGGTTTACGGTTGCGCGTATGCAAAACAGTTTATTCTTGTATTTTTATTTATTAATTATTGTATTAGTTTCTATATCAACCACTGTAAACCTACTTTTGCCCCACTCTGTATGTGCACTGTATTGTCAACTTGACCTCAATAAAATCATTAAAAATTTTCTCAAGTTAGATACTGGAGATGATCTCCAAGATGGTGACATAGTACTTGCTGTCTCCCACAACTACATCAAAATTACAACTAAAATACAGAACAACCATCATTCAGAACCACCTGAAATCTGGCTGAATGGAAGTCCAACTAGAGAAGTAAAGAAGAAAGCTCACTGAGACTGGTAGGAGGGGCGGAGGCATAGATCAGACTGGTCTGACAACCACGTGTGGTGTTTTTTTCATCGGGAGGGATATCTCGGCTGCTGAGGTCTCCCGCGAGAAGAAAGGGGCCCTGCCCCACACCAGACCCCCCAGCCCAGGGTTCCAGAGCTGGAAAGAGAAGTCCCCTATAACTCCAGGCTGTGGAAACCAGCAGTTTGTGGCTGAGTGACACAGGGGCTGCTGTACATCCACGCAGTTCCTCTTAAAGGGCTGGTGCATGGACTTAGATGGTCCCGCTTCCTCTGAGTTCTAGTGGTGGGCAGCGGCTTTGGGGGATCCAGGGACATACGGGGAGGAACTGGATTGTATGGCATAAGGACAGGAACTCAGGGGCAGCTCTCTCCCAGATAGAGGTGCTTGCAGGGATCATTGTTCCTATGCTGAGACCTCTCCCATCACAGAGCTGATTGGCAGCCGTATCTGAGTTTCCATCATCCTGGCCCACACTGTTCATTCTGCCTTGGTGATTCCCTGAGACCACACCCCATCCAATTTGCAGCCCCACCCAAGCTGTTTGCAGCAGCTTTTCCATATGAATGGGCCATCCTGGTTCAGGCTTCAGACTTTCCTAAAATCTCCCAAACAAGCAGCAGCTGGTATCAGCATGCCCCAAACCTATCAATAAGACACCCAAGACCCAGCACCAGCAGTAGCCTGCTTTGCTTCACAGCTGGGCCTCACCTGGGCACTTATAAACCCGATACAAGTAGCAACCACCTGAATATCTCTCTGTAGTTCCTGCCGAGTGGCCCCAGTCAGTGGCTGACTTTGCACCTCCCAGGAGGCCCCAGAGCCAGTACACCCGGTGGAAAGCTTAAGGCCACACCAGATTACAACTCTACACATCCACAGCAACACACTCAAGGGGCAGACTCAGTGAGCACCAAAGCCCACTAAAGCAAGTCTTCCACTGTAGTTGTAGCTGGTCCTCACAGCCCATTGGCTTGGAAGTCACTTCCTCCCAGTGATGCCAATAGCAATCAAGGCTCAACTACAAAAAGACTGTGCTCATAGCCCACACAGTAGTGCACCTGGAGTGCCCAGCTCAGCTGACTGGGGAGGCTGAGCCACTGGGCCCTACAGGACACCTACTACACAAGGCCACTCTACCAATTCCAGGAGACATAGCAGCTCTACCTAATACACAGAAACAAACACAGGGAAGCAGCCAAAATGCAGAGACAAAGAAACCTCTCACAAATGAAAGTAATAGAAGCAAGCAACCTTCTGCTGAATACAGAGTTCAAAACAAAGGTTATAAGGTTACTCAAGGAACTTAATGAGAGCTTCAAGGGACTTCTGAGACTTTCAAGGATCTTAGTGAGAATGTCATGGACATAAAAAAGGACCAGTCAGAAATTAAGCATACACTAAACTGAAATAAAGAATAATTTACACACCAATAATGAATTCTCAGAAAGAGAAACTAAACAAACAATCCCATTTACCATTGCAACAAAAAAATTAAGATACTTAGGAATAAACTTAACCAAGGAAGCAAAAGAAAACTCAGAAAACTACAGGACATTAAAAAAAAAAGAGAGAGAGAGATAGAAGAAGATATAAATAAGTGCAAGACTATAGCATGTTCCATAGACTGGTAGAATCAACATCATTAAAATGTCCATACTACACAAGGCAATCTACAGATTCAATGCAATCCCTATTAAAATACCAACTACATATTTCACAGATCTAGAAAAAATACTCCAAAAATTTAGATGGAATCAAAAAAGACCGTGAATAGCTGCAGCAATCTTAAGAAAAACAAAGTTGGAGGAATCACAATACCAGATATCAAGTTATACTACAAAGCCACCATAATCAAAATAGCCTGGTACTGGCACAAGAACAAGCATATAGATCAATAGAACAGAACAGAGACTCCAGAAATCGACCCAAGCCATTATGCTCAATTAATATTTGACAAAGGACATACAATGGAGTCAAGACAGTCTCTTTGATAAATGGATTTTGGGAAAATTGAACAGATACATGCAAAAAAAAAAAATGAAACTAGACCACCAACTTACACCATACACAAGAATAAACTAAAAATGGATAAAAGACTTAAACATAACTTGGAAAACCATAAAAATCCTAGGAGAAACCATAGGCAGTAAAATCTCAGACATCTCTCATAGCAATATGTTTATGGATACATCTCCCAGGGCAAAGAACACTAAGGAGAAAATAAACAAGTGGGACTACATCAAAATAAAAAGCTTCTGCACAGCAAAAGAAACCATCAACAAAAAGAAAAGGGAGCCCACTGTATAGGAAAAAATACTTAGCAAGGATACATCTGATAAAGGGTTAATATCCAAAATATATAAGGGACTCATAAAACTTAACAAAAGGAAGACAAATGATCTAATTTAAAAATGGGCAAAGGACCTAAATAGACACTTCTCCAAAGTGGACATACAGATGGCCAAGAGACATATGGAAAAAAAAAGTCACTGATCATCAGAGAGATGCAAATTAAAATGACAATGAGATATTACCTCACACCTGTCAGAATGGCTACCATCAACAAATCAACAAATGACAAGTGCTGGCGACGATGTGGAGAAAAAGGAACCCTAGTACACTGCTGGTGGGAATACAGACTGGTGCAGCCATTATGGAAAACAGTATGGAGTTTCCTCAAAAAATTAAATATGGAACTGCCATTTGACCCAATGATCCCACTTTTAGGAATATATCCTAAGAAACCCAAAACACTAATCAGAAAGAATGTATGCACACCTATGTTCATAGCAGCACAATTTAAAATAGCTAAGATCTGGGAACAGCCCAAGAGCCCATCAGTAGATGAGTGGATAAAAAATCTGTGGTACATTTATACCATGGAATACTATATAGCAGTAAAAAAGAAGAATCTCTTACCCTTTGAGACAGCATGGAGGGACCTGGAGAATATCATGCTAAGTGAAATAAGTCAGTCAGAGAATGATAAATATCACATGATATCACTCATATGTGGAATCTAATTAACAAAATAAACAGATGAACAGAGTGGATCCAGAGACATGAAAGCATGGAACAGAGTGCGAAATCTTGGAGGAAAGGCAGAGGAGGGTGGGTGGGTGGGAGGTAATCAACCAAAGACCTTGTATGCATACATGCATAACCCATGGACACAGCACTAGGATGGGGTATGGTGGTGGGATGGAGAGAGTCAATGGGGAAAAAGAGGGGACATATGTAATACTTTCAACAATAAAGAATAATAATAATAATAATTTACAGGGATTCAACAGTAGAGTAGAGGATTCTGAGAATCAAATCAATGATTTGGAATATGAGGAAGCAAAAAACACCCAATCAGAAAAGCAAAAAGGAAAAAAATATCCAAAAATATGAGGTTAGTGTAAGGAGCCTCTGGGACAACTTCACAGGTGCCAATATTCGCATTATGGAGATGCCAGTAGGAGAAGAGAGAGACCAAGATACTGAAAACCTATTTGAAGAAATAATGACAGAAAACTTCCCCTACCTGGTAGAAGAAATAGACTTACAAGTCCAGGAAGCACAGAGTCCCAAACAAGTGGAACCCAAAGAGGACCACATTAAGACACATCATAATTAAAATGCCAAGGGTTAAGGACAAAGAGAAAATCTTAAAAGCAGCAAGAGAAAAGAGGTTAGTTACCTACAAGGGAGTGCCCAAATGACTGTCAGCTGATTTCTCAACAGAAACTCTGCAGGCCAGATGGGAGTGGCAAGAAATATTCAAAGTGATGAATAGCAAGAACTTACAACCAAGATTACTCTACCCAGCAAAGCTATCATTTAGAATTGAGGGTCATATAAAGAGCTTCACAAACAAGAAAAAGCTAAAGGAGTTCATCACCACCAAACCAGTATTACATGGAATGTTGAAGGGTATTCTTTAAGAAGAGGAAATAGAAGAAGAAGGAAAACAATATGAACAATAAAATGGCAATAAATACATATCTATCAGTAATTGAATCTAAAAGTCAAAATAAATGAACAAGAAATCTAATGAACAAAATAAACTGATGAATAAAATAGAATAGGCAAGGAAACATGGAACAGACTGACGAATCTCAGAGGGAAGGGGGCAGAGGGGTAGGAAAAGATTAACCAAAGATCTTATATGCATGTATGCATTACCTATTGACACAGACAATATGGGGCGGGGCAGGAACTGGGTGGAAGAGGGCAATTGGGGGGGAAAGGGAGACATCTGTAATACTCTCAACAATAAAGTGGGTTTTTTTAACCTAAATAAATAAATAAATAAAGTAAAAATAAAAATTTCTCAAGTTAAACATGTATGGCAAACTTCTGAGGTGATGCGTGGACTTCATACTGCCTCATGTCAGCAGATTCCTAATCTCAGGGTGACTCTGTATTAGTGATGCTAAGTTTTGATAACTTAGTAAGGTGGTGACTGACAGATTTCTCCATTATAAAGTGAATTTTTTTTTTGCAATTAGAGAATCATTTATAGCAGGAGTCCTCAAACTTTTTAAACAGGGGGCCAGTTCACTGTCCCTCAGACCGTTGGAGGGCCAGGCTATAGTTTAAAAAAAAACTATGAACAAATTCCTATGCACACTGCTAAGTCGGCTGCTAAGCAGGACAGGCAGCAGCGGCAAAAACACCTGGCAGGCCGGATAAATGTCCTCGGCGGGCTGCATGTGGCCCGCGGGCCGTAGTTTGAGGACCCCTGATTTATAGAGTGATACAATGGCACCATGCAAATAATCCTCGTCTTCAACTCCCTTTCATCAAATTATAGCAGGAGTCAGAAGCATTTTTGTAAAGTTCCAGACACTAAATAATTTAGGCTTTGTGGGCCATATTGTCTCCATCTCAATTACTCAAATCGGCCCATATAGCACAAACACAGTCCTAGGCAGTATGCAAATGAATGAATGTGGCTTGTTCCAATAAAACCTTATTTATGGACACTGAAATTTGACTTTATACAAATTTAATGTATCAAGAAATATTATTCTCCTTTGGATTTTTTCAACTATCTCTATATATAAAAGCCCAGCGACTGAATGGTGGAACGACCAGAACAACTGGTCGACCAGTCGCTATGATGTGCACTGACCACCAGGGAGCAGATGCTCAATGCAGGAGCTGCCCCCTGGTGGCCAGTGTGCTCCCACAGTGGGAGTGCCACTCAGCTGACCGGGATGAGCGGCGCTCCCACAGCGGGCCAATCCCCGCAGGCCACGCCCCCCCCCACCAGTGCACAAATCTGTGCACCAGGCCTCTAGTCTAAATATATTAAAATGTTCTTAGCTGGTGGGATACACAAATCAGGGAGCAGGCTAGACTTTACTGGTGGATGGTAGTTTGCTCACCTCTGGTTTATAGACTCCATTATTGCCCAAGTCGATTATTTCATTGAGGTTTGCAAAATGTTAATTTTTCTAATTTAGTTATTTTCTTCCACGTATATTAGCTGATGTACTTCTGTAGAGAACTGCTTCTCATCAATTAGGAATGAAATGCACTTTCTCCTCAAAAGGCAGGATAAATGCTTAATTCTTTCCCTTTAATTGCAAATTTTTAGAAAAAGAAATTAGTGTAACTATCATAACCCATGGTAGTACAATGATTTCCTCTTTCTCCATAAAACTATAAAGCCATGGATTTTTATTTATTTGGTTTTTAATAAAAAATTCATTTGTTTTTCCAATGCTCAAATTATCCCAAATTTGGCCATTAGGAAACCCCTTCGGGTTGGTTTCTGTCTGTTTTTGGTACAACCCCATTAATCTTGGCAGCTTCCTTACTTTTGGACACATGATACACCAGGCTGACCTTATTCTTTCTCTGCCCAAATCTGGAATCAGCCATTTCTCCAAAATGTTGTTGAATTCAATTATGTTGAATTTTAAAAGTCCTGATTCCTTTAAGGAGGATCAGTATTAGATGTAATTATACAAAAACAGCAATTTCACAGGTTTCAACCTAATACCAAGAAACCACGGTCTGGACCCTAAATGTGCTCATTGCTACTGCAGTGTCATTGTTTCTAGGCCTTTCAGTGGATAAAGCTAGGAAGTGCTTTTATTGTTTTAATGTGAATTCACATCAGTATTATCAATTTAAAATTAATGCAGACTTTTTTGTTTGTTTTGTTAATCCTCACCTGAGAAAATAATATTTATTTATGTATTTATGTATGTATGTATGTATTTATTTATTTATTTTAATTGATTTTAGAATAAAAGAGAAAGGGAGAGAGCTAGAAACATCAATGATGAGACAGAATCATTGATTGGCTGCCTCCTGCACACCCCACACTGGTGATTTAGCCTGCAACCCAGGCATGTGCCCTGACCAGGAATCGAACCTGGGACCCTTCAGTCCGCAGGCAGATGCTCTATGCACTGAGCCAAACCAGGTAGGGCTAAGGCAGACTTTTTAATTTTATATTTCTTTTCTCTCACCTTGAAAATCTTGACTCATTGCATCAACAAATTTACCTATTTATTTTATCCTACAATGTACATTAGTTTCCAAATTACTATAGCAACATGATTGCAGACAATACAATGAATGAAATTTAAGATTTCTCTGTTGTTTTTTTTAACTTTAATATACATCGCACAGTTGCAGATATGACACATTTCCAGAGAATCAGACTCTCAACAAGCTCTCAGTACTAGAACATGTTAACTGTGGCATAGGACACACGAAGGGACCAAAGGAATAAAAGCAGTAATTCACAAAAGAGCCATGTGAGTAGGATTGTAACCACAACCTTTTTTATTGTCTTGGTGTTCCAGCGAGGCCCCTCAGCTGAGAATAACAGATGGCAAGTACCCACATATTCTAGAGGTGTTAGACCGTCTCTGTCAGTATTGCTCAGAGGTGCCTGCAGGCACACTGCCCACCTGAGACAATGGGGGCGGTGGGAGGAGAAGGGAAGGAGTTGTCAAGGGCCGTGAAGTTGCCCTCACTCTCAGGGAGGAGGTGAGGTGGTGCTTCCCCCTCCACTTCCAAAGAAGTGAGGGGCCTCCAGCCTCAAGACCAGAGCGCTCAGTTTCCTCTGGGATAAATAGGGGGCGGGTGGGGGGGGCGGGTCAGGTTACTGAGATGCCATCCCTTCTCCCCGACTCTGTCCTTCAGGCCTCGCTCAGCCTCTCTCTGAATTTTAAAGCTGCCTCCCTAGGGAAGAAATGAGGCTGGAGTTATCTAAGGAGGCCGCTATGAAGTGAGTTCCACTCTCTGCTCCCTCCAGTTATGGGCTTGGTGGCTTTACTGAGGCCTTTCTCACACACGTTGATGCCTTCACTCTGGCTGCGCAGACCGAGAGCAGCTGCGCGGCCCCACACCGCTCATTGGCTGACAGAGTCCAGTTGTGCGAGCAATGTGGGCCTCGTGGACAGAGCAAACAATGGACTCAGGAGGCCAAGTACGTTACGGTCTTGTGCAAATGTGATGTTTAGCTACCTCCTTCTCACCCGCAGGCCTCTCACTTCCCCCCAGATTCTCCCATGCCCCCCCCCACCCCACCCCCGCTCCTTACCCCAGGGTATCCTCTCTGATGGCGACAGCTCACACTTCTAGCTCACATCTCTGACCTGCTGCCCTTAGCTGAAGAGAGTCTCTCCAAACCATTCTGGGTGTTCCTTGAATTGTTTTTGGTTGAAGTTCTCACCCTCCTAGCTGGTATTTTTTTATGCCAGTTCCAGGGCTGTCTTGCATGAGAAGCTCCAGGTAGACATTTTTCAATATTTAAAAAAGAAGGAACATTTGTGTATGTTTGGAAAAAGTAAATAAATAAGTATGAGGTTCCTCAGAGTATTAACATAGGCTCAATGGCTCCCATTCCAGCCCTCCCCTAAACCTCATGTGCCACTCAGGGCCATGTGGCAAGATTACTAAGCCTAATTAAGTAATGCAGCTGATAAACCATTTCCAAATATACAGTTCATTGTGCTTTATGTTGACATATGTGCTCCTAAAAGGCACCACACTACACAAAATCACTCAATAAACAGCACAGGGCTTGTGGGAGTAAGTGGGGTTGATGAACAACTCTAAATATCATCAGTGACACATTCAGAAAAAAGATAGAACCCTAATTTAAAAAAACAACAACACAACAGTAGCACAGTTTTAACATGTTAAATGGTTAATAGATTTAAATATATATCACAATGAATATGGCAATGTACCTTGAAAATGAGGTGGAGCTTGCTTGTGGAGGGGGCTGGGAAGGGCTGCATTATTGGTGGAAATGGCGCAGAAAGTGGTAATGCTGTGTGGAATCACTTGTCCAGCTTCACAGGCTGAGAAGTGGCTGACGTTTTCACACTGGGGTGAGGGGCTGGAAGTCCAGTCTGGGCCCACCAGGCGCTCCACTCTGCCACAAGCTGCATGGCTGGCCTTGGGCAAGTGACTCAGCCTCTGATATCTGTTTTGTAATGTGTAAAATCACAACAATAATTCTCACCTCAGGTTATGGAGAAGATTCAATGCTCTTCTCCCAGAACCTGTTCCAAAGTGAACAGTCAGTGAATGGCAGCTATTGGGTATTACTGTTATCACCACTACTTCTGGTACAACAGACGCCACATGGCAGGTTCAAGGAGTGTGTAGCATTCACAGTGACAGATGATCCCGTACAGCCACCATCCCAGAGGGCAAGAGTTGCCAACTCCTTGGTCAAATCCACCTTTGGCTTGTCTTTCTAAGCACAGCCACACCCGTTCATGTAGGTATCAGCTCTGGCTTCGTCCACCTACAGCAGCAGACTGTATGGCCTAAAATGTTTCCTTCCTTGTCCTTTAGAGAAAAAAATGCCAACCCTGCCATAGAGTGCTGGCAGAACAGGCTTCATCTGAGACACTAAGGAGACCACATCCTTCTCATGGCTTCGCCAGGTCAGATGGCGACAGGTCCTTGCCCCTCGCAGAAGCTGAGGCCCACAGAGGGTGACTTACATTTCCACAATCCTCCAGCTAAGAATTAATGGGGCCTGGATTAGAATCCAGGTCTGCTGTGATTCCAGAACGTGAGCTCATTCCATTCATTTGTGCTGCTACTAAGTTATGTTTTTTAAAAGTGCTTAGTAAATGCTGGTGAATAAATGAATGAAGGGATGGGTGGTGGGTGAATGAAGCTTATATCTTTGTAAAGCTGTTCTTTGCTCATTATCAGAAGGTCATGTCCTTAGTGGAAAGGACCTAGCCATCTACCACTTACTATCTAACTAACTAAACTTCCTATGACCTCTAAGACACTTTCTTCATTGGCAAGAAGAGCAAAAACACCTACCTCAGAGGTCTGGGGTGAAGGTCAAGTGTTATATACAACTAGAGGCCCGGTGCATGAAATTCGTGCACGGAGGGGAGGGGTGTCCCTCAACCCAGCCTGTACCCTCTCCAATCTTGGACCCCTTGAGGGATGTCCGACTGCCCATTTAGGCCCGATCCCAGCGGATCGGGCCTAAATGGGCAGTTGGTTATCCCTCTCACAATCCAGGACTGCTTGCCTGCCTGCCTTCCTGATTGCCCCTAACTGCTTCTGCCTGCCAGCCTGATTGCTGCCTAATTGCTCCCCTGCCAGCCTGTTTGCCCCCAACTTCCCTCCTCTGCCGGCTCGGTCACCCCTAACTGCCCTCCCCTGCAGGGTTGATCACCTCCAACTTCCCTCCCTTGCAGGCTGGGTGCCTCCCAACTGCCCTCCCCTGCTGGCCATCTTGTGGTGGCCATCTTGTGTCCACATGGGGGCAGGATCTTTGACCACATGGGGCCAGACATATTGTGTGTTGGAGTGGTGGTCAATCTGCATATTACTCTTTTATTAGATAGGATAGAGGCCTGGTACAGGAGTGGGGGCCAACTGATTTGCCCTGAAGGGTGTCCCAGATAAGGGTGGGGGTTCCCTTGGGGCATGGGGCAGCCTGAGCAAGGGGCCTGTGGTGGTTTGAAGGCCAGCCACGCCCCCTGGCGACCCAAGCGGAGGCACTGGTATCTGGAATTTATTTACCTTCTATAATTGAAACTTTGTAGCCTGGAGTGGAGCCAAGCCTCCTGCATGCTCCACCGGCAGCCATTTCTGTTTGAGTTAATTCACCTTCTATAATTGAAACTTTGTAGCCTTAAGCAGAGGCCTGAGCCCTGCCAGGGTGTGTGGAAAGCTTTGCTTTCTCCGTTACCGCGGGCAACCCTGGCCTGGTCTCTCCAGCTCCGTGGCTGCCGCCATTTCTGTTTGAATTTGTTTACCTTCTATAATTGAAACTTTGTAGCTTGAGTGGAGGCTTAGGCCTGTCAAGGGCAGGTGGAAAGCTTGTTTCCCTCTGTTGCCTGGGAAACCTTGCTCTCGGTGGCTGTAGCCATCTTGGTTTGGTTTATTTGCATGCACGCCCTGATTGGTTGGTGGGCATGGCTTGGGCTGGTGGGCGTGGCTTGGATGTAGCAGAGGTATGGTCAATTTGCATATTTGTCTATTATTAGGTAGGATGCAAGCTAAATACATGGTTATATTAAGGCTAATTATTACTGTGAATTATTTTCTTTCTTTGACATTTGAATCATTCATTCATTCATTCATTATTGAGCATCTAATATGTACTAGGTACTGGAGACACAAGAAAAGTTTCTGCCCTCAAGGAGCTTATTCTCATGGGGAGATAGGGAAGATAACAGGCAACTATAATACAACTGGTACGACACTGACAGGAATAGGAGAAGGATGAGGCCTTAAACTTGAGATTTATAAAAACATAAGCACTTCCTTTTGCCAATTCAGTTCTCTACTTTGCACTTATAGGTGCTCTGCCCAGTACTGACATCTGACTCTGGTCCCCTCAGGCCAGGCCAAAGGTCCTGGAACACGGGCATCTAGGAGCTGAGAGGAAGGCCCTGCAAACAGCCTCTGCAGTGGTGAGTCAGGCAACGTCTCCACAGAGCGTGGATCAGGGCTCTGCCCAGGACTCCAGGTTCTCTGCCTTCCGAAGGATTCACTCTGGCAGCTAGAGACCCAGCTGGTGAGAGCTGACAGGCGCAAAACAACAAGCATGTCCTCTAAAACTGGCTTGTTTACACTCTCCTTCTCCACTCTCTCATGTTGTTCTGGACTGAGCGATCTTGCCCCCACCCTCACCAGCTCTTGTTAGCAGGAGTTAGTGTGTTTGCGTAGCCACGGACACGTTTACATTTCAGACATTTCCGGGCAGAGACAGCCTCTGTGCTCTGCCACGTCCCATACACTGCGTCCCAACCACATACATGTTGCTTTCAAACAAGTTATTTCACTATTCCTGGTGATGATGATGATAATAATAATAATAATAATAATAATAATAATAGTGGCAGCCATCTTGGTTTGAGCACATCCTATGTTAGGGTCAGAGATAAAGGTTTTATGTACATTATCACATTTTATACTTACCACAATGCTATGAACCAAGTATACTATTATCCAAATTCCACAGATGAGCAAACATAGACTCAGAAACATTAATCAAGTCACTTGTCCAAAGACACACAGTTAATAGGTAGGAGAGCTGGGTTTTGAACTCAGGTCTGTTGGGTTTTAAACCCATCCATAACTAGTGGGTTTAATCCACCTTCTAGGTCAAAGCCAGACCAAGTCCATTATAAGCTAAATAGTTACAAGGATTCTATTGCTTGCTGCTCCCTCTGGCTAGAATGCCCCCCACCCATATCTACATAGCTCACTCTGGTACCACCTGAGACGCCACCTCTCCCCCCATCTTTCCTATCCCTTCCTCTGCTTTATTTTTGTTCATAAAACTTACCCTTACCTGACATCATATACATCTGTTATTTGTTTATTATCAGTCTCCCCATCCTAATATATACCATATTTTCTGGCATATAAGACGACCGGATGTGTAAGATTTTCCTGGGTTAAAAAGTTGTCTTATACGCCAGAAAATACGGTAGTCCAATATATCTAATCCATTATATCTAATCCCATCAATATAGTCCAATATACCGTATTTTCTGGTGTATAAAACGACTTTTTAACCCAGGAAAATCTTACACGCTCAGTCGTCTAATACGCTGGAAAGTACGGTAAAAACCTAGAGTCCATAACATCCACAATGACCGGAGGCTTGACCAACCGAAAGTCAGCTTCGGGAGTCCGGACCCAACACTAACTGCCGAGGGGGCTGCAGATCAGACCCAGAGAGAGGCCTGGGGAGAGAGAAGCAGGGTCTGATCTGTAGCCTCCATGGCAGCTGTTGATCAGCACTTGCCTCTCTCTTTTGCTCCAAGCCTGGCCAGCAGCCACACCTCTCTCTCTCTGGCCTCCACTGGGGCTGCTGATCAGCCCTGACTCTCTGATCAGGCCCGTTGATAGGCCCAGAGATGCTGACTGGCATAGAAACTGACCAATCAGAACCTAATCTGGGTGAACTTCAAAGGCAGAACCTAAGGTGGGGGCTGAGGAGAAGTTTTAAGGGCAATAGCTATTTGGTGTAAGGTGTAAGAAAGCGGTTCAATTTTTTAATGACTGGTTTGGCAGTATAGTGCATATGGCTAGCTATCAGTCCAGATATAGGGATTATGTATTTTTGTCTGCCAAGAGCATCTCCTCCTGATGAAAAAGGCTTCCCCCCACCCCCATTTAAGCAATCCTATCCTATATAATCTATCTATATTAATAAAAGGGTAATATGCTAATTAGACCGGGTCAACCGGCCATCTTCCAGACGTCTGACTTCCTTCCAGACAAAGCCATGGTGATGGGGGCCGAGGCAGAGGCCATTAGGGGCGATCAGGCTGGTAGGGGAGGGCAGTTGGGGGCAATCAGGTAGGCAGAGGCAGTTAGGTGCAATCAGGCCGGCAGGGGAGGACAGTTGGGGGCAACCAGGCCGGCAGGGGAGGGCAGTTGGGGATGAGATCAGGCCAGCAGGGGAGGGCAGTTAGGGGTGATCAGGCAGGCAGAGGTAGTTGGGGGCAATCAGGCAGGCAGGCAGAGGCAGGGGTGATCAGGCAGGCAGGCTGGTGAGCGGTTAGGAGCCAGCGGTCACAGATTGTGAGAGGGATGTCCGACCGCCGATTGTGGGATTGGGCCTAAACCGGCAGTCAGACATCCCCCAAGGGGTCCCTGATTGGAGAGGGTGCAGGCTGGGCTGAGGGAACCTCCCTCTCCCCCGTGTACAAATTTTGTGCACCGGGCCAATAGTTAGACTATAAAGTCCTCAGGGGTGAGTGTGGGAACCCCTTTCATGTCCCACGTGGTTCAGGGTTCAGGTTCAGGGTTCGGGTTCTGGAGGAGGCCGAACACAAATGAAAGAGACTAGAAAATATATTAATTTGGCGATATTGGGGGCCAGGTGGGAGCCCACCTCTAGGGGGAGGACTACACCCCACTCTGGCCTTGCTATCCCTTTTATTAAGGTTATGGGATACACCCATAGCCTTTAGGCAGGCAATTCTAATAATAGCCAATCAGCAAGAATTTACATAAGACTAACAGGTGGAGGCTGCTTCAGCTACCAATGTCTCAACTAAACAGTGAGTGATTAGCTCTGACCTTTCAGAGCTTCCAAGGTTGACCAGCTTTCCGGGTTCCTTGTCCACACCTTTCTGCTAGTGGGACAATGATCGGTTTCCGACAGGTGAGGACTTTGTTTTGTTCACCGTGCTGAATCTCCAGCAACTAAAAGAGTCTGGTCCCCAGAAGATACTCCAAAAAGATTTGCTGAATGAATATATTTAATGCTAATTCAAGTTATACAAAGTTGAAATGGTGCCATGTAAAATATTAATGACACCTCACTTGGTTTGCAAAATTTGAAGTGATTCAAATGTTTCCAAATTGTAAGAATTCATCAAGATTCACACAATTTCAAAGCCAGTGGGACAGGGAAATTATAGGCTATGCTCATGCTGTTAACCATGGTTAAAGGAAAGTCTCTGTTTCTGTACTCCTAACACTTTAGACACCAGATGTGTAGGCTTTTCCACACCAAGAAATTATCTAGCTCTTGGGGTACACTGACTGGGTGTCCTACAACCTCACTCAACTCTGACTCTTAACTGCCCAGTGTTAGCCCTGATCCCACAGATTAAAGGCTCAGTCCCACAGGCTGCCCCCCAACCTCAGACACCAATTGTATGTATTAGGTCCCAGGTTATCCACAACTTCTATCCAACTTGGCTACAAATTGGAGGTTCCCACAAACCCCTCCTCAGGTTCAATGATTTGCTAGAATAGCTCACAGAACCCAGGAAAACCTGCTATTACCAGTTTATTATAAAGGGTTCAGTTCTGGAGCAGCCAAGTGAAGAGATGCACAGGCAAGGTGTGTGGGAAGGGGCAGAGCCTCCATGGCCCCCTTCCAGGTGTGCCACCCTCCCAGCACCCCACCGTTCACTAGATGCTCTCCATACCCCGGAGGCTGGGTGTTGTGGAGGCCTCAGTGTGTAGGCCTGTTTGATTAAATCACTGGCTATGGGCGACTGAACTCTTGAACTTGGCCCCTCTAGCCTCCCCAGAGGTCCAGGGTGGGACTGAAAGTTTCAACCCTTTAATCACAGGCTGGTTCCCCTGCCGACCAGCCCCCATCCTCCAAGAGTCACCGCTTTCACACAGACTCAGGTGTGGGTGATAGGGGCTTGCTATGAAAAACAAGAGTTGTTCCATTCACCTCTATCACTCAGGAAATTCCGAGGGTCCTAGGAGGTCTGTGCCAGAGACTTGGGACAAAGACCAAACACATATTTTTATTATATAAAGTATCACAATGGTGGCACCATGTTAGCAGCAAACTCTGGATTCAGTACACCCTGAGCCAAGCTGTTATTGAACATTGGGAATCCTATGAATGATTTTGATGACTGGTGTGCTATTATTTTATCATTTGCTAACATTATCATTTAAAGTATTTTTGGTGCCGATAAAAACGTCATCCAAGTATTCACTATGCGCATGAAAGGGCAGAGCAGGACAGCACAAAATGTACTGTACCCTCCACCCTGTGTAACTATGTATATGACTCCTTTTTCTTAGAAAACCGCGAGAATGTAACAATTGCATGAACCTGCCAATAGGAATGTAGAGAGGTGGACTCAGTCCACTTTAGGCAAGCTGCCCAGTGTGCCTTTGTGTAACTGGACCCCTCACCCTACCCCTGACCAATCATAAACACTCTCCCTGCCCACTGCTTGAGACCCCCTTTAAAGCCTTTGTTGTGGCGAGAGAGGGTCTCTTTTTCCCCGGTGAGCGCTGGAGATGAGAGCTCGTGCTAGCACGAATAAAGGTTCTCTTGCAGTTACAGCGGGTCTTGGCTCCTTCCTGGGGGGTTTTGGGGGATTCTGAACACTGGGCATTACATTTGGGGGCTCGTCCGGGATCCCCAAGCCCTCCAAGGGACCCCCAAACCCGGAGAACCTGACTGGCCACGGTAGGTGTCTGTTTTGTCTTTTGTCTCTTGTGTGAGCTCAAATCTGAATTTCTGGCAGTGCCCGAAGAGGTCTAGGCGGACGCGCTGGAGGATCACGGGCTAGAGGCATCAGGAGACGTCTCGATCCTCTTTCAGGAGGGACATGTATTCCCCTCAGGAGGGATGTGTATCCCCCTCCAGTTTCTGGGACGAGGTGGGTCGCTCCCGCCGGTCGGCGTGAGGCCGTCGTCCACGCTTCTGGTTCTGCTCCAACGGACTCGCGTTGGAAGGCTTTTCTTAAGGATCCTCTGTTTGTGTGTGTTGATTTGTTTTTGTTTTGTTTTGTGGACTCTCTTGACGGACATTATGGGACAGACTCAGTCCACTCCAAGTGAGTGGAAAGGGGAGCTTAATCTCTCCCCCCCCCCCCCCCCGAAGGCCATAGAGCTTCCTCAGGCAAATTAATCAGGTGTCTGTTTAAACTCTGGTAAATATCTAGTAGGAGTCAAAAACTCGGACTGTTTGGTATATAAATATAAATGTGAAAATATTTGTTATCTCTTTCTGCTGTTTAATTTATTTAAAGATAGGGCGGACCTGCTGTGGCGGAATACAAAGGTCTTTAGCAGCTGCTGAGACACCTTTTTCTCAGAGTCCTTTGTTCTCCGTCAGAGAGGGAATCCGCCCACTTAGATGATAAAAATTCCTCTGTTTGTATAAATGAAGGTTTCAGTTTGCTCTGATTTGTGAATTTACTGTATTAAATTGAATTTTAAAGTTCTAAGGTTGATTTAAAAGTATCCATTTATAACATTTCAAAGAACAAAAGAACTTTTATTTACAGCTTCCTTATCTCTTTTGGTGCTGGGAGACTCCCCTAACAGCTTCACAGGGCGGAGAGATATACAGGCCCTGTCCCTGCCTGTGACATCATAGTCCAACGTGAAACTAAGGCTGAAGTTACTATTAACTCTTTATAGACCCCGTTAACCATTTGTTTAACTTACTGTTTTCAGTTATTAGGATCCTCAGAGAGGACATAACCTGGACTTTCCCTTCCTCTCTCATCCTGATTCTAATAGCATCTGTAACTGGATTAAAAATCTTTTCTTTCAGGAGGCCATCCAGGCTTTCAGCTCACAAGAAATCTTCTCCTGCGAGAGGAGAGAGGGACCCCCCAGAAGGGGCTGGAGGCTCTCCCTCTCAACAGGTGTTTGTTTTGTGTTTTGTCATGTTGGTATCAGGACTGTTTGTTTTGTCTTTTTGTCTTATATTTTCTGTCATAATTGGGCCCTATATGTATATATTATTTATTGAGTTTTGATTTGTCAAGGTTTTGTCAGTTTGTTATCAGTTTGTTAAAATCCTCTTAGAGGACATTGAGTGGTTCTTCCCTTCCAGTTTAACCTTGGACTGTGTGATTGAATTACGGAGCTTTTATCAAGGTTTTGCCTCTCCTGAAACAACGCTCCATGTGTAACCTGTCCCTCCCCGAGCCGGACTGCAGGATGATTTTTCCTTCAACACACTGGTCCCGCCCACTGGCCTATGGCAGAAGCCAGAAAAAGCGACGATAAGAAAGGGAGGCCCCCATCAGGGGACTTAGAGGCAGTGTTCCTGTTATCTGCTTAGATCCCAAGAATATAAGAATACTTATTTACTGAAATGATATAAGGACAGATGTTTGTTTGATATTTTGTTGTCTGCCTGGTTATAATTATTTGTTCATATATAGAAGAAAAAACAACAACACATTTAATTTGTTTAAGGCTGAGTGCTCTGACAGGTAGCAATCCCCCTGAGTGGCCACTGGGATTCTTTTTTCCCAGGGGTGTTTTCTCTCTGTCAGAGGGGGAATCGGCCTGCCTAACAACATTTCTGTCTATATTTATTAATTTAAAGATATAAAGTTATAACAATTGTAATCCAAAGAGATTTAAAGCAGGGACCACATTCTAAAATTAACTATAAGAAGAAAGCTGGAGCTGGCAAAGTCACCAAGTCTGCCCATCAAGCTCAAAACCTAAATGAATCTTATTTCTGACACCCGCCACCACCCAGTCTTAATCAGTGGTGGAGGAACGGTCTCAGAAGTATTTGTCTCAATTGGCCATTAAGTTTGATATGATTATTGTACATTGTAAAACCTTTCAAAGAAAAGGAAAATATTTTATAGGCCACTTGGTCCTTGTGTGTGTGTAGCAACTCTTAAGTTATAATTTTGAAATCAGTAATTTTTAATAGAAACACACTCAAGCAGAGTGGCTTTTCAGAAAGGTCAGGGAGTCTGATTACAGTGTAGGGGTCACCGGTTCCCCCACACCACCTTCGTTAGCAGGAGGCAAGCACTTTTCCCAGTGGGAACAGAGAGTGGACTGCCAGATGAAAACGCCTCGGTGGGACCCGCGCCGCGCTCCCTGCCTCCGCCCACCCGGTGTCCCTCCCCTCCAGGGATTGTTTTAAGTGGCTAGAGGCAGCAACAAGGAGGGAAATTCCCTTGTGACCCCCTCCGCCCCAATGAGACCCAAGAACCCTCGGAAACTCCTTGGACACTTTTCACCGTGTTCTGTTAGGGGGCTTAAAGGCGGCAGCTAGAAATTCCCCATTCCAGGCTTATCAGAATCTGAGATTCTTATCTATAGGAAAAATATGACAGTTTGAAATTCAAGCGGCTGAGCCTGCTCCCTTCTCCCTCTGCCTTTTCTAAATATTTTAAAGTAATAAAAGATTTGAGGCATGGTTATACATTTTTGAAAGACATAGAAGAAAGTTTAAAGACTAATTTAAAATTATAAAATTTATAAAAGTTTATATATAGTAAGAAGAAGAACAGAGAAATATTAGAAAGAAGAAAAAGCCAGCAGCAAATAGGAAGGAATTAGTATACCTATTGTAAGAAGCAGAGGCACAGGAAGAGAAAATGTCCTGGCAGGTTAGCTAGAGAAGCAGAAAGGGGAGACTCAGACTCCAAGGGTCTTTAACTTAGAGGAAAAGGACTGACAGGACTGGGGTTCCTTTCTATTAAGCCTCCAGGGTAACCTTACAAGTGGGGGGCAAACCTGTTAGTTTCCTGGTGGACACTGAAACAGCCTATTCAGTCTTGACAGGGCCGATGGGACCCATAACCTCTAAGAAGACAGCAGTCCAGGAAGCCACCGGACAAACTGCCTGTTTTCCTTAGACATCAAAAAGGACTATGGACCTCGGAAAGAACACGGTAACTCATTCATTTCTGGTCATGCCAGAATGCCCGTACCCCCTATGTAGATGTGACCTCCTACAGAAACTATTTGGACTGCCATCATATCCTTTGAGGGGGATAAAGCGGGAATTATTAGGGGCAGTTGGATACTACAACCTATGGATACCGGGGCTCATAGAGATTGCTAAACCTCTAGACTCAAGTACTGGGGGAACGCAGCCACTGAACTAGACCGAAGTAGAACAATGGGCCTTTGAGGAGCTAAAGAAAGCTCTCATCTCAGCACCTGCCCTAGCCTTGCCAGATGTCACGAAGCCCTTCCACCTCCACGTAAGTGAGGTAAGAGGCATTGCCAAAGGGGTTCTCACTCAGACTCTAGGTCCCTGGAAGAGACCTATAGCCTGTCTGTCTAAGAGACTAGACCCCGTGGCAGCAGGGTGGCCAGCGTGCCTCTGGGCAGTAGCCACCACAGCATCGCTGGTAAAGAAGGCAGATAAGCAAACTCTGGGCCAGGAACTAGCCCTAATAATACCCCATGGTGTGGAGGCCCTCCTTCGCGGTGCCCTGGAGAGATAGATGTCAAACACCAGGATCACCCAGTGCCAAGCTCTTCTCCTGGACCAGCCCTGCATCCGGTTCCATAAGACACTGGCCATCAACCCTGCCAGCCTGCTTCCAGAGCTTCCAGATGATGAGCCAGAGGAACCCATTCATGACTGCACAGAGGTAACAGACGCAGTACAAACGGCTCGTCCAGACCTGAAAGATGCCCCATCATCATCACCAGACAAGGTACTGTTCACGGTTGGGAGCAGTTATGTTCAGGATGGCATCCGATGTGCAGGGGCAGCAGTAGTCACCCTGAACCGCACCATTTGGGCGCAGTCCCTAAATAGGGGAACCATAGCACAAAGGGTCGAGCTTTTGGCCTTAATCCAGGCCCTCCAATAGGAACACAGTGCCATCCACCAGAAAAGAGGGTTACCAACTGCAGTAAAAAAGGAAATTAAAAATAAGGAGAACATTTTAGCCACATTAAAGGTCATCTGGCTCCCAAGGGCAGTTGCAATAGTGCACTGCAAAGGACATCAGAAAGGGAAGACAATTGAAGCCAGAGGAAATAGAGCCGCAGACCAAACTGCCAAGGAAGCCGCCCAAAAACCAGTGGGGCCTTTACAAGTTTTAGTAACCCTGCCGTACCTGGACCTATGCAGACCCCCTCCTACACCAAACAAGAGGAGGAATTGGCAGAACAGAAGCAAGCCATTAAAGAACCGGATGGTTGGTGTACCCTACCAGATGACAGACTGTTGGTCCCAGAGGCTATAGGTTGGACGTTAGTTACCCAGTTATACCAGGCTACCCACTTGGCGTCACCAAGACTTCTGAAGTTCTGCAAGGCAGGTACTCTTAGATAAAATAATTAAAAGCATAGTCACTAGAAGTACAGTTTGTGCACAGATAAATACTAAGCAAGGTAAGAAGGTCCCCCTAGAAATTCAGGCCCCAGGGAAATTCCCCAGGAGAGCATTAGGAGGTAAATTTCACAGAAATTAGGCCACCAGCATCAGAGTACAAGTACCTGCTAGTTCTCATAGACACCTTCTCGGGTTAAGTCGAAGCATACCCCACTAGGGCAGAAACTACCTCTATAGTTGCTAGGAGATTATACCTAGATTCAGGCTGCCAGTAGTCATAGGATCAGATAACAGCCCCACCTTTATAGCCAAGATATCTCAAAATATAGCTCAAGCCTTAGGACAGCCATGCGCGAGACTCAAAAAAGAATTTAACTAAATTTACCCTAGAAACCGGTGAAAACTGGACCAACCTCCTACCCTTCACCCTCTTATAGGCCAGGTGTACCCCCTACCGGTAGGGGTTTCCCCCTTTTAGAGATCATATATAATAGACCTCCCCCTGCCGCTTCCTTTCCAGGGTCAGGAAGAAACTAAAAGCTGGAATTCATAACCATTCCCTTACTCAAGTCCTTACAGGCTGTGCAGTATACCCAGAAAGCCATCCATAAGCTTGTTCCTGTACAACCCTTCCAGCCCAAGGACTCGGTATAGGTAAAGAAGTTCACTGCCCAAGGACTCACCCCAACCTGGAAGGGATGCTACACTGTTATCCTGAGCACGCCCACGGCTGTTGAAGTAGACGGCGTCCAGACCTGGCTACACCACTCCCAGCTCCTGCACCAGGAAACGGCCTAGATCCTGGCAACAGCGGCCTCACCCGTGAGATCCCTAGCCTGGGCTCCACGCAGGCCAGGAGGAAACTCGACACCTGCAGGAGAAGAACTGGAATTCACTGTGGACAGTACTGTTGGGGACTGTAGTACTAAAGGCCTTAACCAGAAGTAAAAGACAAAGTAAAAATACAAACCGTCTCATGATTGAGCCGGGTGTCCCAAGACAAGGGGGGAATGAAAGGGCAGAGCAGGACAGCACAAAATGTACTGTACCCTCCACCCTGTGTAACTATGTATATGACTCCTTTTTCTTAGAAAACCGCGAGAATGTAACAATTGCATGAACCTGCCAATAGGAATGTAGAGAGGTGGACTCAGTCCACTTTAGGCAAGCTGCCCAGTGTGCCTTTGTGTAACTGGACCCCTCACCCTACCCCTGACCAATCATAAACACTCTCCCTGCCCACTGCTTGAGACCCCCTTTAAAGCCTTTGTTGTGGCGAGAGAAGGTCTCTTTTTCCCCGGTGAGCGCTGGAGATGAGAGCTCGTGCTAGCACGAATAAAGGTTCTCTTGCAGTTACAGCGGGTCTTGGCTCCTTCCTGGGGGGTTTTTGGGGATTCTGAACACTGGGCATTACACGCACATGGTGAAAGATTTGCCTGAAACCCATTAACTTTGGAGAATCTTAACTGTCACAAAAGACGCTGCAAGACTGCGTCCTGACACCCGCCTGTGGTTGCTGGGGAGAGGGCTCTGCCAAAGACTAGAGCCAGGCTGAGAAAACTTAAAGCAGCTCTAAGGCAAAAATAAACAAAGGGCTTCAGAAGTTGTCCTGCTGCTTTGTATTTATTTCTTTGGCAAAATAGACCTTGAATTCTTCCAGTTTAAAGCCACCCCTTGTCTAAAATGTGCCCCTCCAGCCCCCACTGCAGGGTCCTCTGCAGCTCCCGACTCTCCCGAAGGAGCCTGGGGCCTCATTTCTCCTCCTGGGGTGTTTGTGGCAGGAGAACAGCCGCAGCCATCCAGTTGTGAGGATGGTCCTTGAGGCTCAGTCCCCTGGGGGCAGTGCCCCACTGTCCTTGGCCAGCCCCTCAGCACAGGTTTCTTCTCACCTTGATTGCAGGGGCCCATATCAGCTACCCAGACGAAACTGTGCAGGCTTCCTGGGCGAAGGCCTTTGCTTATGCCAATAAATGGCTACCCTGTGCAACAAAAGCCTTCATCAGGCCCTAACTGACGAATAGGCCATTTCTTCTTCCTTTGTTCTGAAACTGCCTCTCACTGGCTCCTGCTAAACTTTAGCTACCTCTTTCAAACACAGAACAAACTGTCAATGATATCTACCAGAAGCTAACATGAATGCTAACTTCCCACACCGCCTGGGGCCTGAACACATGTCTACATTGCGGAACCAGAGTTACGTCTGGAACCTTGAGATGGATCAGTTCCTCCGCGCCTCTTGCATCTCCCTGATGCCTTCCTTGTGCTGCCTTGGCTTCTATTCACTGACCCAAACTCCAGGGCTCCCCCACCTCTCAGGCCTGCCCATGTGCCTCTGACACTCTCCATCCACGGTAAGTCTTAATCGAAGAAGGCTTTATTGATTTCCTGGTCTTTTCTTGTATGTTATCCTGGCTTCCAATTCCCTTCTACAACTTTGCTTTCTAAATGCCCGTTCCTTAGAAAAATGAAATCTTGCCACCATGAGGCTCACGTCTGCCCACCCTTCCCTCTCCCCCAAGTTCATGGAAGGTCATGGCCCCTGAGCCCATTCTTCCTCCTCCCATACGTTGCGCTGTGATCCTGGCAGGTCTAATCCACTGCTGGGGTGGCCCTTTCGACAGGCTGGTCTCACTCATGGCTCCTGAGCTCCTCTGCAGCGCTGCTGTTGGCATCTGAGTATACCTGGGCCCCTGCATTGTCATCCCCCACTTTAAACTCTGTCTGGTTACTTGGCAGTTCTGACACTTCAAACACTCTCATTCTGGTGGTAGCCACACTTTGCTTGGATTACCAGTTCTTCATCCGTCTGTGCTCTTTCCGCAGTCCTTCCTTTCTGGGCAGCTGGACTTCACCAGCCCTCTCCACTCCCAAGCCCCGTGTTCTCCTTGCAAACCTACCCTACAAAACCCCAGCTCTGGGTGAAATCAGCTCTCTGCTTTATGTTCACACACACACACACACACTCACACACACACACACACGCACACACAAGCTGCTTGAACTATCAGAGACTGTGTTCCCAGCATGAAGGTAGTAACACTATGAATCTGTATAAATCTGTGGCCTCCAGCCACAGGTGGCCTCATGCTGCCTGGCAGTTCTTCTCTGTGTCTCCAGTCCACCCTCTAACTCTCTCAGAAGTTATTTCACACTGTCTTAAATCTGCTTGTGAGCCCTTTTCTACCTCTTCCCCCCACGCCCACCCCTAACTCCTTTTATGAACTTGTCTGCATCCTCACACATCCTTTCCTCTTCTTCCTCCAACAGCGGAGAAGCATCCCTGCTGCTCCCAGCTCAATGTTTCCACCTGCACTTTGGATCCCTCCTTCGCTTCCCATTCTTCAAGGACAGCGGTCGGCTGAATAATGGCCCCAAAGTAGCAAGTCCTCATCCCCGGAACCTGTAAATATTACATTATTTAGAAAGGTCTTTGCAGATGTGATTAAGTTAATGAGCTTGAGATGAGATTACGTTGGCTTATCAGGCAGACCCTAAATGTTGTCACCTGAGCCCCAGAGTTCCCAGGGGCTGGAAGAAGCAAAGAACAGATTCCCCTCCAGAGCCATCAGAGGGAGCAGGCCGCCAACACCTTGGCTTCAGACTTCTGGCCTCCAGAACTAGGTAAAAATCCACTTCTGTTGTGGTCAGGCGGTCAGTGTGTGGAGGTTTATCACAGCAGCCACAAAAAACACATACGGCAACTTTGTTCCAACAACCACTCCCTGTCCCTATACTTCACGTCTTCCCCTCAGGGGGGAGAGGTACCTTCAAAGACCTGGCAGCCGAGGAGCGGGCATGTGGGAGAAGGCCAGGGGGGTGGCAATGGGGGCAGTCAGGACACTGGGACGAGGGAGAAGGGCTAATGGGACTAGTGAGAGGTAAGGAGGGAGGCTCTGTGCACACTGACTCTGCCCTGGAATGGCTCAGCCCTGGAATGCCAAGATGAATACAGCAGACTCTGCCTACCAGTCCACAGCCTGGGGTAGACGCTTATGCACGAAAAGGAGAGAGGTCAGAGGCACCCACGGGACCTTAAAGTGTGAGGGCAGTTGGCAGGTGTTTGGCTTTCCAGGATGGCCAGAAGTGTCCCTCTAAGTAAGCAAGGGTGTCCCCTCCATAGCTTCTCTGGTGAGCAGAAAAAAGAGCAGGAGAATGAAAAGACAGAAGCAGTCATGGAAAACATGCTGGGTGGGAGAATGGGAGCTCATGAGCCTTAGGGCCAGAAACCCGGGGTTTACCTCTCAGCTCCGCTGGTAACCGGCTGGAGGCTGTGGCAGAATTCTTCAGGATCGGATGCCTTTAGCCGTGAAAGGATCTGGCTTGATTAGGAATAACCCTAATGTGCAAAGGGCCTGACCCGAAGACACAGTCGTTGAGAGGTGGCTGTCACTGTTATACTAGCCATGAAGACCCTCAGGTTCTGCTCCGGCCCTGCTGAGTGTGGGTGACGAACACTTCCAGAACTCATCCACTTTCAACTTAAAAGTAACTGCCACCTTGGAGTTACCCCCAACAAAGATGAGCTGAACAAGCTCAGCCACGTCCACAAGAACACAGGAGACATGCCAGCTGTAATGGTGGTGTCCTTTTGTCCCATTGGCCTGTGGGCATTATTCCTGGAGGTCTCTCCAAAAGTGAGGAAGAATTTCAGCTTTATACCAGCTCCATGGTCCTGTCACTCTGATCAACAATACGTACCAGCCACTTTAAATATGAAAACTTAGCTGTGGTCAGTACCTTGCACATAATAATGTTTAGTCATGTTTTGGGGGGAAGGAAGCTATCCTTCACTGACTATACCTCGCAAGTAGATGGATGTTGGAGCCAGTGCCTCTACACCTTTTAAAATGAAGGAACTGCCCTGGTCGGGTGGCTCAATTAGTGGGAGTGTCAGCCCGTACACCAGAAAGTTGCGGGTACAATCTGTGGTCAGGGCACATATGATAGGCAACCGATTGATGTTTCTCACTTGGATGTTTCTCTCTCTCTCTTTCTCCCTCTCTCTTTTTTATTTTCTTTATTAAGGTATTACATATGTGTCCTTATCCTCCTCTTTACCCCCCCCCCCAACCCGATCCCGTCCCTTCCTCTCTCTTTAAAATCAATAAAAACATATCCTTGCGTGAGGATTTAAAAATGTATAATAAAATAAAATAAATAAATAAAAAGAAGGGACTATGGAAGCCTCTCCCAAGGTTATGCCCAGGGGGTGACCCCAGGTAAAGCACGCGGAAGAAAAACTGGTTCTACAACCCTGGGAAAAACACTCTACTTAATTGGCCTAAGAACTCTCTCAACCTGTTTTTCTGCTCTTTTGTGTTTTATAAGCATCTGTCAAAACTTTCTCCTGCTGTCATCACCAGCAGCCCTCAGGCCTGGACATGCCTTCTAACATTTATACTGCTCTATTTGTACAGGTCCCTGCAGACTGGTCTCAGCTCACCCAAAAAAGCTAAAATGGGTGGTTGTTGTTTTATGTCAGCCTAGAGGAGTTTAGGTACTTCACCTACAAATTCAAGACAGAGAATAAGGCCTAGGGCTAACCATAGAAAAAAAGGCATGCAGACTTATTCTCTTCTCTAACAATTCCATATGTCACTCAGTGACAGGAAGGGGAGTGGTGAGGAGGGAGAGAAAGAAGGAGGGAGGGAGGGAGGAGGGGGGAAGAGAGAGACGCAGAGTGCACAGTGAAAGGCATCTAGGTCCCCTGGTGGAGATGTGGTTTGGACATTGTCTATAAGCTAAGGAAGATAACTGTATTTACTCCTTTCTTTTCAGTTACCAAAATCCAGTCAAGAATGCCTGGCCATTGAGACCCCAGCATAGAGGACCTGATGGAAGTAGTCCATTTGGGGGTTTTAAGCTCCATACTAGATTTCAGATACAGACAGATTAAAAACACTCGCAATTCCCAGTAAGAGCAAGACAGTGTTGGCTGATCCGAAACTAGGCAAACTTACCTGGGGGGGACCAACAATTCAAATGGCTATGGCATTCTCATAAACAAACAAGGGAGCAGGAAGGGAAGCGCACACCTTCAAAGTGCTTAAAGAAAAGAATTGTTAACCTTGAATTTATATTCAGTGAAAATGTCCTTTGGTGAGATGATTAAACACAGACACTCTCAGATAAAGGAAAGGTAAGAGAACTCATTGCCAGCAGACATGTTCTAAAATAATTGCTAATAGGAGTTCATCCAACAGGAGGGAAATAAGACCAGGAGGAGATCTGGAATGTCAAGAATGAAGAGCAACAAACGTGGTAAATGTCTGGCTACACAGAATAGACTATTCTTTTCCTATTGAGTTATCTAAATTTTTTGACAGTATGACAGTGAAAGCCAAAATTGTAACAGTGTCTGATGGGTTTTTTAATGTATGTGCAGATGTAATATATAAGACAAGAATAATAAGGGGGAGGGTGAAGGTACCAATATAGTGGTAAAGATCCTACATTCAGTATAATGCAGAGACAAAAAAGAACAAAAGATTAATTTTTATAAAAAGTAGTCTCAGCAGTTAAGACAAAAAGCCTTAATTTTAGTGTCATTAGGATGTGGGCAAGGCTCAGGGTGCTGCCGAGGACCAGAAGTAGGATCGTTAGCCTCCTGGGCCTCAATGGCAGCCCCATTGCTAACATGAGCAGCACCTGGACAGCTGATGAGCGTCAACTGTGGTTATACATGTTGTACTTAGTTCTGTACGTGTCCAAGTTCATAGTTCATTCATTCAACAGACATTTTCTGAGCACTTATTATGTGCTAGGTAGATGAGTAAGAAGTAATCTGTCCTTAAAAAGCTCATTATGCTATGACAATGTGAAACAGATTCTATTGTTACAGACATAATGTCATGGAAGCAAGAAGTAAAGATGGCTCAGGGACACCTTTGGTAAGGGTGCTCCAGAGAAACAGGATCAATAGGAGATATAGGTAGGTAGGTAGGTAGGTAGGTAGGTAGATAGGTAGGTAGGTAGGTAGGTAGATGATAGATAGATAGACAGATAGATAGATGTAGTTGTATTTTTTATAAGGAATTGGCTTACATGATTATGGAGGTTGAGAAGTACCAAGATCTGCAGTCAGCAAGCTGATGACACAGGAGAGCTGATGGTGTAAACTCCAGTCCGAGTTCAAGTCTGAAGGCAGGAGAAAACCGATGTCCCAGCTTGAAGACAGTTGGACAGAGAGAGAAAATTCTCCCTCACTCAGCTTCTTTGTCTATTTAGGCCTTCAGTGGATTGGGTGAGGCCCACCCACACCAGGGAGGGCAATCTGCTCTACTGGGGCTACTGATTCAAATGTTAATCTCATCCAGAAACCCCCTCGTAGACACACCCAAGAAAACGTCAGACCAAATATATGGGCACCCATGGCCCAGTCAAGTTGACACATAAAATTAACTATCACAGATGGACAGAAGAGAAGAGCCCTACAGCAAACTGAGGAGGAGTGGCTAGAGGAGTAGAAGGAAATCAAGAGAAGGTAGAATGCTATTGTCAATTGTGCTGCCATGAACATAGGGGTGCATATATCCTTTCTGATTGGTGTTTCTGGTTTCTTGGGATATATTTCTAGAAGTGGGATCACTGGGTCAAATGGAAGTTTCATATTTAGTTTTTTGAGGAAACTCCATACTGTTCTCCACAGTGGCTGCACCAGTCTGCATTCCCACCAGCAGTGGACTAGGGTTCCTTTTTCTCCTCATCCTCACCAGCACTTGTCATTTGTTGATTCAGCAGATGAGTGGATTAAAAAACTTTGGCACATCTACGCAATGGAATACTATGCCATGGTAAAAAGGAAGGAACCCCTACCATTTGTAACAGCATGGATGGAGCTGGAGAGCATTATGCTAAGTGAAATAAGCCAGTCAGAGAAAGATAAATATCACATGATCTCACTCATTTGTGGATTATAATAAACAACACAAACTGATGAACAAAAACAGATCCAGAGAGAGAGAAGCATCGATCAGATGCTCAAACCTCAGAGGGAAGGTAGGGGAAGGTGGGGGTGAGGGGGAGAGATCAACCAAAGGACTTGTATGCATGCATATAAGCCTAACCAGTGGACACAGACACCAGGGGGTGAGGGTGAGGGCAGGACTGGGGGGATGAGGGGACAATGGGGGGATAGAGACACATTTGTAATACCTTAATAAAAATTAAAAAATAATAATAATAAATAAAAAAAAGTTAAAAAAAGAGAGAGAAGGTAGAATGGGGAAGCCACAGGCGGGGAGCATTTCAATGAGGAAGAACAGAGATGGACACTGGGCTGGTCATAGGTTACCTTAAGCGTGGGGCAGGGATGGGCGGAATGCAGTAGTAGTCTGTGGAGTGAAAGGAATGGAAGGGGACAGGGAACCAGGACAGTTTCTTTCTAGAAGTTGAGTGGTGGGAGGAGGAAACAATGATAAGGTGGAGGGGGGTGGGTTTTGTTTCTGTTTCTTTTTCACAGGAGACTAGAGCACATTGCTTCTGAGGAGAAGGCCCAATAGGGAGGGAAGATAAGCTGCAGACCAGGAGAATGGTGCCTGAGGGCACATGCCCTGAGTAGTCGGAGCTGAGCGTCCTTGGTCCTTAAGGGGGAGGAATTGGAAGAAACAGAGGATCTTTCCTGGTGGGAGCTGGAGGACATTTCTGTCTGACTTATCACTGTCCTTCTGTCCCGTGAGTCGAGGAAGCTGTGGTCTACCTGGTGCCACTTCCAGCAGGTGACTCAGCCTCCCTATGCCTGTCTCCCCATCAGCAATGTGGGCTAATGACCCCGACCTCAGAGGGTTATTGCGAGGATTCACTGAAGTACTACATTCAAGCATGTTCAGTGAATGTTTGCTATTTTGTCTAATAACTATCACCATCAACACTAGTATTAGTATATCTATCTTTATTGGTAAAAATCAATTACAAAGTCTATTCTTTTGGTCATCATTTCTAGTTTTTAGAAACAAAAAAGGCTCATAAAACCTTTCCTGTTGCCCTACCCTTGGCTCAGAGGGTCAGGTGCACCCATTCTCCACAGCCACAGGCAGCTCTCTGCCCTTGGAGGAAAATGCTGGGTTTCCCAGGGACTGCTTCGAACAGGTTTCTCGGTTAGGTGCAAAGCCCAGCAGATCTGGAAGGCTGTCCACGTGGTCTCTACCGTGTGGCTCTCAGGCAACACGGGCAGACATTGGCAGGGGGTGCTGCTTTGGCTATGGTGCTCCCTGTGACACTGGCACACAGATGGAAGTGATGACGCGGCGCCAGCTCCATTCCAGCCCTGCAATCGAGTCCAGATTCCAGTCTATTCCTGCCCCTCTGGACCAGCTAGGAGCCTTGCCTAAAGGGCCCTAGGTTCCTGATCACTTGTTAGTAATGGCTCATGCTCCTCCAGGTCCCACACGTCCCAGAGTCATCCAGAGCGGAGACACAGCCCGCAGCGGCTGAGTCACTCCACTGTCATAAATGCCTCCTCTTTTTCAAATATCCTCTTCTAAATACACTGTCAATAACCACATCCGGCAGGGAAACAAGGCAGTGACCTGAGAAACCGAATCTCAGAGCATGGAACTCCCCCTAAGTCATATTTCAGCAAAACATCTATGGAGCCCAAATAGATTCTTGACCTTCGAGGAAAATGTCCGTGCGGAGTGGCAGCCTGTGCTCTGATTCCAGTCTTGGTGCTATTTCCTCATGGGCGTTTCACACGCATCTTTTCCATGTCCTTCCCGGTCCCGAGGTCCAGGGGGCTTTATAAAATGGCCCTGGCCCAGCAGGGTCCCAATATGTTCTCCTAGTAACTGTTCTGGAACGATAGGGCCCCTAGTCTGGGAAGATCCCTGTTGGTCAGCACGGGTTCTGGGTCACACTGGGTCACCCGTCATGCTGACGGGTTCTGGGTCACACTGGGTCACCCGTCATGCTGACGGGTTCTGGGTCACACTGGGTCACCCGTCATGCTGACGGGTTCTGGGTCACACTCCTAGAAGGCAGAGGGGAGGAACATGTCCACTGCAGGTTATTTCTGAAAAACTCCGTTCCGTGGAGGGTGGCCACACGCCTCAGTTTGCCCGACAGTCGTGGTTTGTGGCTGTTGTTCCTTGTGCATATTAAGAGCACCGGTTTCACTCTGAAAAGTGTCCACCTTATCCTCAGTCTACATGATGGCAGCTACACCTTTAGGCTTCTAGAGCCTTCCTGGTAATTGACAGCTGTTTATACTTGAATTGTCTGCTAGGGGAAAGCCTAATGAAGACTTTGCCAGTTTGGGGAGGGTTAGGGGGCATTTGGCAGCACACTCCTCACTGCCTGTCACCCTCACCCTGGAGATAGATCCCCAGGTGGTTTCACAGGGCATCTCCCTGTCACCAGCCTTCATGGTTCTCAGAGCAGAGAACTTCCCCAGAGCAGGAAGCATCCCTATCACAGGTGACTGACTTGCAAGGAGAGGAGTCGAAGGGTGGGAAGCCCTTGACTCTTGCTCTCCCCTGCTAACTGGCCAAAGCCTTCCTGGCCACCACAGGGAGTAGTGCGGGCCTTTCAAGGACAGACCTTTGTCTAATGCCCGTAAGACAATGCCTAGGGAGTTCAAAGAGAAGAGCCTGAATGGCCCAGTGCCTGCACATGGTAGGTACTAAGTATTTGCTGACTGAGCTCAGCATTTGCTGACTAAATACATACCTGAAGAAGACTATGGCAAAGAACCAATATCTAGAGCTCTCTTCTGAGCTGGGAGGGAATGCAGCACCCTCATACAGCACCTGAGAACGTAACTCCTGCCTCTCTCCCACCCGGAGCTCAAGGAAAATCACCCCTCCAGGCAACAATCCGGGACTGGGAGGCACTGTGGGGTGGTGTGAGGAGCCACATACGCACACAGCTGTTTCCTGTGGCCTGAGCCCAGGTCCAGTAGGTGTTCTCACCAGAGGTGGCTGTCCTCAGAACTCTGCTCCACCTCTCCTGCCTCACCCCAGTCCCCAAGAGGGAGCAAACTGAGGATCCTCAGCTCCCTGAGTGCAGAGGGCCCGGCTTCTCTCTCTCCTGCCCTCTTTGCCTCACTCTTAGCAGCTTCACTCTCTCTCTCTCAGGCTCTTTTTCTCTCAGGGTCCTGGAGGCAATAAGGATAGAAGTCAACATAGACTTTAAAGCAAAAAGCATTAGCAGAAATAATGAAGGGTCACTTCATAGTGATAAAATGATAACACTGAGTTTCTCATTGGGTTGTTGCTTGGTACTGTTGGCCATCCATATTACTATTACAAACGTTTTTGAATGTAGTTCAAAATTGTTTTGAATATAATCAATTCGCCAAGAAGATGTAACAATTTCATGTATTTAATAACATAGCTTCAAAGATATAAAGCAAACAAAAGAGAGAACTAAAATGATAAATAGACAAATCCACACACATAGAAGGAGATTTTGTCATACTTCTCTCTACAATTGAAAAACAGATAAAAATCAGCAAGGACATAGATTTGGACAGCCCAATTCATCTCTTTGGAAACAGCTTGGCGTTATCTTTAAAATCATGGCTATGCAAACCCAGCACTTCCCATTCCAGGTACAGGCAGCGGAGACACTTGCATGCTGTGCACCGTGACTCAGATGCAAAAACACGTGTGACAGCGCTGTCCACTGCCAACGAGAGCAAACAGCGGCCAATTTCCCATCTACAGTCAAATGAACAATAACTGTGACATATTCATACGAGAGAATCCTGCACCACAATGGAAATCAGAGACTAACGCTGAACATAACAGCATGATGACTCTCAAAGGGAAAAAAGCAAGATTTTAAAAATACGGAATGATTCCATTCCTATAAAGTTTAAAACAATCAAAGCCAAAGTTTGCTGTTTAAGATACATACGTAAGTGATCATACTACAAAGGAAAGGAAGGAGATGGCTCTCACGAAAGTGAGGCTGGTGGTCCGGGGGAAGGATCTGATCTACTTCCTGACTAAGCAGCGATGACCCAGCTTTCCGTGCCTAATGCTGTACTGAAAACTGTACCGATACTGTTATGCAAGTTTATGAATGCTGCTCGGATTTACCAATAAAAACAATATTTGCAAAAACTTAATAAAGGCTGGGTCTTGGAGGCTGCCCTGCCCAGAGAAACTCCACCTGTTCTCACCTGTCTCCTCCCTCCCCCCTCCGCCCCACACTGCAGTGCCCCCTCACCCCCTCGCTGCCAGGGTGGCCAGTGCTACTACTGAAGGGAAGGCTCCTGGCGCCGGCCTCCTCCACCCCCAGGCCATGAGAGGCCCTTTCTAGACAGGAATGCCTATTTCCTCCCCCAGGAAGAGCCAGGTGTGGTCCCGGAGGAAATGCCCATTCCGCCTGCTCTGGCCTTGGGCCCGGACCTGCCGCCACTGCAGTAAGGACGCATTCACCATAGGACCCGTACAAGTTTGTAGCATCCACGTGGGGCTTCGTTGTTGTGAAAAGCATGCATTTGCCTTCACCTCCCTGTCTTGGGCACATCAAGGGGACGGAGCGCTGTGTTGGGACAGAATTCAAAGATTTAGGGTATTCAACCCTTTGCATCGTCTGTTTCCAAAACTCAGTACCAAGGGGTGGAGGCAGAAATGGTGGAAAGTTAAAGGCAGGTCTCTAGGGTAAAATCTCTGAACCATGCTCCTTCCGTTCCTCAGCCAGAAACACCTGGTCCCCAAAGTGACCTGGATACATTTCCAGTCCGCGCTGGAGTCCCAGCCAGGTCTCTAGACTTCCAGGAACCACCTTTTCTCCGGTTAGATTGCTGACACCTGTATATAAAATAGATTCCCATAAACAGATATTTTTCAAAAGCTTTTAAAACACCAAGAGTTGACCCGAAGACTGAGAAATTTAAGCCTGGAGCTCAGTTTTCCCCAATGTGGGAACTCTGCCAACAGCATTCCTCAACAGCGACTGCCCCGCAGACAGGCAGGAACTGCCCCGCGGGCACCTGGCCATCTTCCCCAACACTCAGCTGGTCCCACCATGGGCCCTGGGACCCCCAGGCAGGTCCATTGTCAAGACAAACAAAAAGCAGGCTTTTTCATCTCCCAGCTCTGCCCTCCTTACTGGAAAGAGAGAAAAGCGGAACTGGAAAAGACAATGCGGAAATAGCTCCCAAGTTGGGAAAACCACTCCGAATGAAGGAACTCAAGCTCTCCCTTGTTCTCTCATAAACAAAGCCATCCCTGCTCTAACCCACAGGCTCCTCCCTGGTCCTGAGGAAGACAGAGCAGGCCACGAGGCTCTGAGGGGCCCACCTTGTCCCTCCTGTTCCTGCCATTGCAGCGACTCGAAGGAGGCCAGACCCTGTCTCTGTCCCCTGCTCCTGCCTCTCCCACCCTGGGCCTCTGAGGTCTCCCCACGGGCCTGGCCAGGCCTCCATGGCACTGGGTCCTCCTCCTGCTTGCCTTCCAGGAGCCCCTCCCACTGGTCCTACGTGGACATCTCTGCCTGTTCCTTTTCTGGCCAATTGTGACTTTTTGCTTCTACTCTTCCCCCCCACCCCATTTATAGTTGGTTCTCCATACAGCAGGCAGGGTGGCCTTATAGAAACAGAAATCAGGCCTGGCCAGTCTCCTTCTCACCTCCCCCCCCCCCCAGTGGCCTCCCCTCATTTAGAGAACAAGATCCAAATCCAAGAGTTCCCATGCCCTTAATGACCCGCCCTGCCTGCCTCCCCTACCCCCTTACCTCTTGCCTTTCAACCTGCTCCTCCAGGCAGACCAGCCTTCTTGCTGTCCTGAAGTACATACAGCTCAGGCCCGGCCTGGGGTCTTTGCCTTGTGGTCCGTCTGCCCCAGGCCCTCCTCCCTTAGGTCTTCATGTGGCTCCCCACTCCCCGTGTGATTTCCAGTTCTGCTTTAATGTCTCCTCATTAGAGAGGCCATTTCTACCTCTGCTTCTGCATCTGTTCACCCGTATAATTCACATATGAGCATGATATATGTTACACGCTTGCTTACTGCAGTCTCCTTTGGCAGAATGGACATTCTGATGGCATAAACTTTGTTGGTCTTATTATTTCTGCATTCCCAGAACCTAGCATGCTAACATACTAGGCACCCAATAAATATTGTCAATGGATGAACCAATGATAAAAAAAAAATATTTAAATTCTTTAAACATTCTATCTTAAATTAAAACAAATATATGGTCATTTATTTGCCAATATTTTAAAAAGGGCCAAAACCTTTTCTTTATTAATATGGTGTCCTCATTGGGATCCTTGCTGTCTCCTTTTTTACATGTCACACCTACAATGTGTCCATAATTTCAAATTTCAATTTCTTTTAAGCAATATGAGATCTTAAAAACTCCTGAAAAGCAATTTCAGTATAGACTCTTTCCATATTTTTATTATTTCCCCCAATCTCCACTACACTTAATTTAAAGCAAATCTTTAAGTCAACCTGCCTTATCGAGTCTTTCCAAATCATTCAACTCAGTTTTCAAAAAAGTAGCTCTTCCTTTTTACACTCATTATAGTTTACATAAGATTTAATCAGTTAACATATATGTAATTAAATTACTCATTTAATAGCATGTATTATGGGCATAAGCTGGTTTAGGAACAAACACCACTCAACTCAAAGGTGTGCAGGTGAACTGGAGAACACCTGTGTTCACTACCACCTGCCAGTGGGTTTGTTAGGGTGAGTTGGCTTAGAGATGAGAAAATAGAAATTCTTCTGTACAGTAACCCCCTTATCCTAAGGACCCCCCCGTAGATGCCCAAAACTGCAAATATTGCTGAATCCTATTATAAACCACTAGAGGCCCGGTGCACGAAATTCGTGCATGGGGGTGTGTGTCCCTCAGCCCAGCCTGCACCCTCACCAATCTGGGACCCCTAGAGGGATGTCCGACTGCCCATTTAGGCCCGATCCTAAACGGGCAGTTGGACATCCCTCTCACAATCCAGGACTGCTGGCTCCTGATTGCCCCTAACCGCTTCTGCCTGCCAGCCTGATCACCCCCTAACCACTCCCCTGTCAGCCTGATTGATGCCTAACTGCTCCCCTGCCAGCCTGTTTGCCCCTAACTGCCCTCCCCTGCAGGCCTGGTCACCCCTAACTGCCCTCCCCTGCAGGACTGGTTACCCCCAACTGCTCTCCCCTGCAGGCCTGGGTCCCCCCGCCAACTGCCCTTCCCTGCAGGCCCGGTCACCCCCAACTTCCCTCCTCTGCCTGCCTGGTCACCCCTAACTGCCCTCCCCTGCAGGCTTGATTGCCCCCAACTTCCCTCCTCTGCCAGCCTGGTCGTCCCTAACTGCCCTTCCCTGAAGGCTTGATCACCCCCAACTGCCCTCCCTTGCAGACCTGGTTCCTCCCAACTGCCCTCCCCTGCTGGCCATCTTGTGGTGGCCATCTTGTGTCCACACGGGGGCAGCCATCTTGTGTGTTGGAGTGATGGCAATTTGCATATTATTTTTTGATTAGATAGGATTAGATAGGATAGAGGCCTGGTAAATGGGTGGGGGCTGGCTGGTTTGCCCTGAAGGGTGTCCTGGATCAGAGTGGGGGTTCTCTTGGGGTGTGGGGCGGCCTGGGCAAGGGGCCTGTGGTGGTTTGCGGGCCGGCCACGCCCCCAGCGACCCAAGCAGAGGCCCTGGTATCTGGGATTTATTTATCTTCTATAATTGAAACTTTGTAGCCTTGAGCGGAGCCAAGCCTCCTGCTTGCTCCATGGCCACAGCCATTTTTGTTGGGATTTATTTATCTTCTATAATTGAAACTTTGTAGCCTTGAGTGGAGGCCTGGGCCCACCAGGATAGGCGGAAAGCTTGGCTTCCTCCATTGCCAGGGAAACCCAAGCCTCCTGCTCTCTCCATGGCTGCAGCCATCTTGGTTGGGTTAATTTGCATACTCACTCCTGATTGGCTGGTGGGCGTGGCTTGTGGGTGTAGCAGAGGTACGGTCAATTTGCATATTACTATTTTATTAGATAGGATGATTTTCCTGATACAGACATACCTTTTTGGTTATATTGGTACATCCTAATTGTCAACATCACTATGCTTGTGCTTTGGGGTCATTAGTAAGTTAAATAAGGGTCACTTTGACACAAGCACTTCCCCCTTGACAGTGAATCTGATAACTGAGATGACTACTAAGAGACTGATGAGCAGGGAGTGCATGCAGTGCAGAGATGCTGGACAAAGAGATGGTTCACATCCAAGTGAGAGATTTCACCACGCTACTCAAAAAAGCAATTTAAAACTTATGAATTGTTTATTTCTGGAATTTTTCATTTACTATTTTTGGACTGCATTGACCATGGGTAACTAAAACCATGGAAAGCAAAACCACAGACAAGCAGGGACTACTGTAATATACAAATCCCTGACAGGTGGCCATTCTGATGCAAACCGTGTGGATGCCACGGAGGAGAATAGAAAAAGCAAAATTATATCGGCTAAGTGCAACGAGGACCAACAGAACCTAGGCAATGAATTTCCTTCTTCTGGCCAAGAAAATATTCTCATGAAAAGGAACTAAAGTTAATATAGAGCCATAATGAATGTTGGATTTCAATAAATAGAATTATCCTACACCATTGGTTAGTAAACTGAACTTAGTTCTCATTCTCTAGTGAGAATGAAGAGTCATTCTCAATTTTTTTGTGGTACTTTAAATCCTAAGTAAATTAATCCCTTTGGGTATTTTTAAAGACAGACATCTGAACTCAGCATGAACCTAACTTCTAACTCTTGCTCTCCTCACCTGGTAACATTTTATACAACCTGATGTCTCATCACCCTGTTCTTCTGTTCATCTGTCACCTATGTCATGCTGGACAACCATGGCCTCAGCTATGGATCTTGTCCCAACAAGGCTCCCCATCCTGTCTCTCACTGAGATCCTCTTCCTTTGGCCCCACTGAGGAGGCTGACCCAGGGGGGTAACAGTCATGGATGTTGGCCATGGGATGTTATCATTCATCCTCCCTTCTTCTCAGGTGCATGGGCTTCAGAAGCCTAGCAACTTTTCTCTACTGAACTCTGGTCCACCATGTTGCCCTCAGCCCGGACAGGCTAGGCAACTGAGGAATCTATAATGGGCTCCAATTATCACTTTCAAATCCTTCTTTGGAATGAGAAGGATGGAGGTCAAGGCCAAGACCCTTTCCTTTTGGGCATTTCCCCGTATGGTTATGACACTTGCTTTCCTCAAACCATAGCTAAGTCCTCCCTCTTCCTGGTGCCTTGGAAAGTCATTTTGTTAAATGCAGATGTGAACTAGTTATTCATGGAGTCCGTTTCTGAATGACCTAATCATGGTGACAAGCAAAGGAGTCTCTGAAACACACAGGAAGGGACATGCCATGGGAGTGACTCCATTCATGAGTGAGAAGGGACTCAGGTAGGAGGACAGACAGGTGCTTCCTGAGGGCACATGCCCTTCATTGGCTCTCAGACCAGATACCAGGAGACATTCAGACCATGAAACCACTCCTCTGTTCTGAGTCATTGCTCATCATGTGTCTTCCTGTGGAGTTTGCTTAATGGAAGAACATGCCATTTAAGCCAGTGTGCACACTTGGTCTATTCGCAAATATATTTTTTATTATAAACTAGTGGCCCAGTGCACAGACTCATGCACATTGAAAGGAAATTAATTAGAAGAAATATTTTAATATTGCTATTCACCCTTTCTCTATAATAGAAGTGTCAACCAAATTCAAAATCGACAATGACAGATTGAAACACACGCGTGTGATTGGCACCAGTGAGAGCTTTATATGTATCGCACATGCATGAGTCAACTTAGCCTTTTATAGACATAGAATAAACTTGCTTAATTAGACCTGCTTTCTGATTTAGCTAAACTTTTCCCAGTCCAGTGAAGCACCCCAACTTCTCTTTCAGGTAATTGTCAGCAACACAGCAGTAAATATCAACATGAAGCAGATTATTATTGTACATCATGCAGGGAGAACAAAGGGTAAAATATTTAACTGCAGCAGTGTTTGACTAAATTCTGTGCAGTGAGAAAACCTGAAGTCATTTCAAGGTCCACCATTTCTTACTTCTTTTCAGTCGGGTCTAGTTTCTAAACTTTCTAAATCTCCATTTTCCGGCTAATGAAAAGAAAATAGGACTCCACCGAGTCTTCTATCTACCTACTTCAGGACTTCTGTGAGGATCAAATGAGATGAGGCACGGGAAAATGCTTCACAGACATTTGGTTCAAGTGTGAAATGTTTGCACCTGGCTATAAAGCAAGTTGTGTTCTGGGCTGAAGAAACTGCAAGGAGGCTAGTCATCGCTAGAGAGAGGAAGCTGGGCGTTGGTACATGATGTCATTACCTGGACAGACACTTAGCATATTAACCTTTTACATATATAGATGGCCTGTCGCTAGGGAGAGGAAACCAGGCATTGCTACGTCATTACCCGATGCCCACAGCCACCATTTCTGGGCTGGGCTGGGCTGTGGGATGCATTTTGTGCCATGGGGTCTCAACAGTGTCAGCTGCATGGGCTGTCGCTCCAGGGTCATGGCAGGGCCTATGTACCACTTGGGGGAAGCCAAGTGTTGCTTTGTGAGTGCCAGGTACGCAGTGCCGTTTCTCTGTGCGCATCACGGCAGCTCCTGCACTGAGCGTCTGCCCCCTCGTGGTCAGTGCGCATCATAGTGACTGATCGGATGGTCGGACACTTAGCATATTAGCCTTTTATATATATAGATTAATGAGATGACACTCAGACCTTTTCATTCCACTCTCAGTATGTGTCTGTCTCTCTGAGACCAATCACCTTGAGGATTCTGACAAGATAGTTTCCAAACTTTGAAGCTAAAACCAGACCCCAGAGCACACACTCCACGGGCTTCCTGATGTCTGTCAGCCAGCCCAGCAAGGATGCACGGCAGCCCTTCCCAGCCCTAGTCACGTCCATGTCTAAAACAGCATGGACACCAGCTTCAGGCAGGTCAGTGAAAAGCAGAATCTTTGGAGGTGAGGCTAGGACAGTGGCTATTCTTAAGGTTCTCCAAGAGACTCTAACGAGCTGCTGGAGTTGACAATCACTGGCTTTGTGTGTGTCTCTTTCTAAGATGCAGAGCCCTCGATTCTGGAACCAATCTGAAGTCTTCTGTTCTCTGTTCTACTCAGCATTTGTAATAGTATTAGTACTGAGGGCCTAATAGTGCAAGCACCATGTTATGTACCTTTATATACAGTATCTGAAAACTTAAAACAACCCTGTAAGATAGATATTATCCCCATTTTTAATGTTTCATTTTCTTTTATAGCTAAGAAAACAGACTCAGAAAGGTTCAGTAACTTGACCAAAACTCACACAGCTGGTTAGCAAAGAAGCCATTCCTCACTCCAGATCTGATTCCAAAGTCCAGCTTTCCCGATGCCATGTTGTCTCTTAGCCTTGAATGGTTATAGGATTGACAATGTGAATACTCGCATTAGTAATGCTTTTCTCCAAAATGCCATCCCTAGGAATGGGGGCTGGGAGGACTGTTCCTCCAGAGCCGGTTGATGTGAAGGTAGCTGGCTGTGTTCAGCAGGCCATTTGTTATTGTCATCTAATTGTGGAGAACAGCAAACCAGAGGATAATTTTGAGCTAAATTACATCTGTGTTTTTAATCAAGAAGCCAACATTATTGATTATGTAATATCTGTCCTATTTATTTTAATCCTTGAGAAAACAATCACTTCCCCACTATACCCACTCCACCCCTGATTTGGAGATTTACTGCAGTGCCTGAAATCTAACAAGACTCGCCCGTGGCGTGCTGCAATTAGGTGCATAAAGTATCAAAACGGACAGTTCTTCCGATTGTAGAAATCCTGAGATACAAAGACTCCCTGGCATTACCCTAAATGTGTGTGTGGGGAGAGGCCTTGCTTCCCTCCACTCCCCAGACCGACGGCCCTCTGACTGAGTCATCAGAGGATCAGCCGCACCAGCTCCTGGTTCCATACTTGCTGGGGAGCTGAAGAGCTGGGCTGAGTTATCTAGACACCGCCTCACATGGCACTCCGACGAGGGCACATGCTGCTTGTGAATAATGGCGTCCTTGTACAAACTGGAGAATGACGGTCAGTGCTGGACCCAGAGTCGGGGGATGTCATCCACAGAGGGCACAGATGTCTCACTCAGCTCTACAAGTTTGTGATGACCTCTCCATTTTGGTGCTTTTGGGGTACTCCCAGCCTGAACCCTGAAATACTGTGCCATAGAAACAACTGATACATTCGATATTCAGCACAGTGCCTCAGGTTTCACGGGCGGTTCCTAACTATTTGTTGAGTAAATGAGGAAGGTGAGGACCTGCATGGCAAGTTCCCAGGACTTTGGTCAGGACTTTTTATACACTTATTGCATTATTGCATTATGTGAATCTCACAACAGTTCCCAAGGGAGAACACTGAGCGCAGAGAACACGTAGCTAATCAGTGGTGGAACCAATTTTCAAACCAGTTCTGTCTCCTTTGAGCCTCATACTCTGTTCTTTGTACCACTTACTAAGAGTAGTCCAAGAGAGGACCTCTTGTCTGTCCCAAACAGGGGCTCCAACCTTTGCCCAACTGATCTCCCCACCTAAGATCTAGACAGTCAGCTCAACACATCAATAAATATCCCTTCTGTTTGCAGGGCACAATCCCTGTGCTGCCGGGGAGGCGCCAGCCGTAGCCCCCGCCCTGCGGGAGGTAGAGGGATGGTAGCCAGGCTAGCTCTGGTGCACCACTGCCAAGCACGGCAGGTCAGAGGACATGAAAGCAACAGTTACTCCAGCTGAGGAATGGGTAAGGCTTCCTGCCATCGCTGGTGTCTCAGGTAGGCCTCGAAGGAGGCATGAGAAATGAGGGCAAAGGCAAGGCAGAAAGTCTCGGGACCCAGGGTGTGGTCTGCTGTGCCGCCAAGAACTCTGAGCCTGGTTCCCCTGGATCCAAATCCTAGCCTCGCCACTCTGCCAGCAGTGAGTTAGCTGACCCCTCACACCTCCATTTGCTCACCTGTGAAGTGAGATGCAATCTAACTTCAAGGTTCCTACACTTCCTTCCACGCCACTTAGGAACAAGCTGGAGCTCCCGCAGCAGAACCACCCAGTGGTGTGAGTGCAGAACGGGACCGCGCACGCTCAGGGCTAAGCCTGACTCCTGCATGCAGAAGTGCTCCACAAATATTAGTTGCTGTTTTTATTACTTGGGGTCCAGCAAGAAGTCCAATTTGACTAGAGCAGAGGATGTGGGTAGAAGTATCTTTCCATCCCCAGCTCTTGCTTGGAACATATTAGACCCTCTTTATAACATACTAGTAGTCCCTGAACCTCTCTGCCCCAAGAAAATAGAGAGGTATTTAGGAATCCCAATGAACCAGCCACTCCACCTTGCTCTGCACCCCTACCTCATTCCGACGTCAGGGAACATGCACTCGCCATCCACCCCAGGATCTGGATGCTCTCCACCTAACTCTTTGCATGGCTGACCCTTTCTCATCTTCCAAGTCTAGCTCAGATGTCACCTCCTCAGAGAGGACTTCCCCATCCACTCTCTCTATAGCGGGCCTCCCCCATTTTGGTTCCTCAGCACATAGCCCTGTTCCTTCTCTTCATACATATCACAGTGTCTAACAATTTTGTTGTGTTTGCACCATTCAAACGTAAGTTCCATGAAGGCAGTCAATCTCACTCACTCTTTAGTGCCAAGCACAAATTAGCTGCCCAATAAATAGTTCTTGAATGAGTTGATGAATAAATGACTCTTCAGTTTAAATATCTGACCTGAATGACCCTCTTTTTCAAGGTTACTTTTTTTCTTCTTTTAATCATAATAGAACCATCACTAACAAACCTGTTTGTAATCTTGTTTCATTTTTAAATGTCAACTCACCCGTGCTTGCTCTCTCTCTTGTGTATCTTGAGGTAAAGAAATTTTCCGCCCTGGCAGGGTGGCTGAATTGGGAGTGTCATCCTGGGCACCAAAAGGTTGGGGGTTCGATTCCCAGTCCCGACACATACCTAGGTTGTAGGTTTGAGCCCCTGGCAGGGAGTGTATGGGAGGCAACCAATAGATGTCTTTTTCTCATATCGATGTTTCTCTCTCCCTAAAAATCAATAAAAACATATCCCCCGGTGAGGATTAAAAAAAGAGCCCTGGCCGGTGTTGCTCTGTGGTTAGAGTGTCAGACTGTGCACTGGAGAGTCTTGGGTTTGATTCCTGGTCAGGGGGGTGGGGGATGGTAAGAATAAGTAAAAGGGGTGATCAGGAGCCAAATTATCAGGGATTTTGTTAAGAAGTTAGATTTTACCCCAAGGAACATGAACTTATTAAAATGTTTTAAGCAGGTGAGTTCTTTCAGCATTTATTCAATAAACACAGGCCCTCAAAGAGGCCTCAAATTTCACGGTGGAGGGTGAACTTACATAGGCTAAGGCTGGAGGTAGAAATGCTGGTACGAGGCACAGGAGCATGGACCAGGAGTTTTAGAAGGTAGTCCTGACAGGACTTGTTGTCTGAATGTATGTGCAGGACGAAGATAAAGGAATGGAACACTATTTCCAGTTTCTGACTTGTGCACATGGGTTAATAATGGTACCATGATGGAGACAAGGAACACTGTGGGAAGGATGGGTAGGTATTGGAGCAACTGGGTTTGAGGTGTCAGTGACATCTGGATGGTGCTGCCCAGGAGACACAACCAAACATATGGGACTGGAACTCAAGGCTAGAGGCAAAGATTTGGTAGCCACTGGCATCAGAGGGTAACGGAAGCCATGGAGTGAAGGCTGTCCCAGAGTGGACAGAGAACAAATGCCTAGAGCATCCTGAAGAACACCAACAAGGAATCCTTCCTCTGCTGACTTCCTTGGCGAAGTTTTCAATCAATATACTTAAGGCCTATAGATGGAACCTCAGTGTCTTGTGTCCCAATCCCCCACCTGCATTCCCAGTGCCATCACCTTGTCCGGGCTCTCAAGCTTCTCATATGGATCACTACAGTCTTCTCATTGGTCTTCTCTTGTAGGCAGGGGGAATCTACTTCCACTGCTACCATTATCCTCCCAAACTTCATTCTGAGAAACCAGTCATCTACTTAAAACCCTTTAAAATTCCCTATGCCCATCTTAGGAAAATCGAAACTGCTTAGCTTGAGAAATTAGGCCTCTTGTAATTAGAACACTACCTACCTTCCTTGCCTCATGTTGCTAACTGTACTTTGCTCTAGCCATAAACCCATGTATTTCCCAGATGTCACTGTGCCTTCTCACACATTGCTTTTCTACGAATCCCCCACCTTTTCCTGGACCTAAATAACCCTTACTTGCCCTAGCTGGTTTTGCTCAGTGGATAGAGCATCAGTCTAAGGACTGAAGGGTCCCAGGTTCGATTCTGGGCAAGGGCACATGCCCAAGTTGCAGGCTCATCCCCAGTAGGGGGTGTGCAGGAGGCAACCGATTCTCTCTAATCATTGATGTTTCTATCTCTTGCTCCCTCTCCCTTCCTCTCTGAAATCAGTAAAAATGTATTTAAATTTTACTTCTCCTTGAAAGCTCGGCTCAAGCAGTATTCCCCCTGGGAGGCCTTCCCTGCCCGGCAAAGATTTAGATGCTCTTCCTCTGTGTTCCCACATTATCTTATGTTCCCATCATGGCTTTCAACACTCTGCATATATAAAATCTTATTCAACTTTGTGTTCTTGGTAATTGGTACACAGGAGGCACTCAATCAATATGAACAGAATCGATACCTAACGGCTAACATTTATTGGGCCTGGGATATGAAGGCGGTCTGCCTGTACAACCTGTGCTCTCTACCATAGTGAGCTGCCTCTAGTAACTCCTTCTGAACTCAACATTTGGTATATATTTGTCTTGTTCTTTAAAAATTAACTTTTCTACATTGTGAGCTTCATCAAAACAGCCATATTAGCCATCTTTATACCCTTGCAACAACTGTTATGCTTTTCATTACGAAAAGATGATATTCAATAGGTATCAAATAATAACTACTCAATAAATATCTAAGAAATTAGTGTTGGGTTTCAGCTTGTTTCTAGACACTATTTGAGGAACTGTTGCCATGAACTGTACTAGGCATATCTTACATGTACCTCCATTTAGCTTCACAACATTCCTACAAGAGAGCAGTACTCTGCCCTTTTATAAATGAGGAATGTGGGCTCAGGTGGGCCATGCAGCTTGCACCAGGTCCCAAGGAGAAGTGGAGGCTTGCTGTCTACTTAAAGTGTATGATTAGCTCGACATACGAAGGAGAAGGCAATAAACATTATGATCACCAAGTGATCCAGTTCAGATCTGGATTGGTACTGGGAAAGATGCCAAGAGGCCTGTGTCAGAGAAACGTGACATGCTGCCAAAGTCATTTCTGACAAGAAAACCCTTGGAGAGGCTGCTGGCAAATGAGACCAACAAGCCATCACCCACCAAGTGGGACTGAAAGGCTGCACTGAAGTCATCCTCCATCTTATGTGACTGCAACTGCTGCATCCGACATCCAGATTCTGGGACAGTTTCATCCGATTTCATTAGCCTGGGCTTTAATCTACGTATCTAGCAGTAAATTCACTTCACAAAATTTCTCTCCAAAAATATTCAAGTTGCCCATCAACTGCAATTTTTTTTAATCCTAAAGTCTCTCCAGGGTCCTTAAAATTCATCATCTTTCCATAGATGAAAAAAAATTGTATGCCAGGACAAATGATGTAAATACAACTAGTTTCCAGTAAAACTTTCAAAAAGCACCCAACATTCTTCAACATGAGGCTGCTAATTTTATTGATCTGGCCTCGGTTATTAAATGCCTCAGTTACTGCAGGCATTGAGTTCATCAGAGTGATTATCTTAGAAGCACAACTGCCATTGCAACTTCTGTCCAGTCGTAAGTTGTAGTGTCAAAGCTTTGCACTGTGGCACATAAGAGAGTATATCCTGAGCATATGAATTCTGATTATTCACAGCCATCATGGCTACACCTCCCAAATTGCCAGGCATTGTCAGTTTATTAAAAACAAATGATTGTGCCAGGCCAGTGTGGCTCAGTGATTTAGCATCAACCCATGAACTAAGAAGTCCCTGGTTCTGTTCTTGGTAAGGGCACATGCCCAGGGTTGAGGCTTGATCCCAGTAGGAGGTGTGCAGGAGGCAGCCAATAGATGTCTCCCTCTCATCGATGTTTCAATCTCTCTATCCTTCTCCCTTTCTCTTTCTCTAAAATCAATAAAAACGTTATTTTTAAGAAAAGCAAATGCTTGCAAACCACCTTTGGTATATTCATACCATAGAACACTATGATCTAACCCCAAGCCTAGATTTCTTTCTGGGTTCTCAGCAAAATGCTTTTTTCTCTCTCCCTGTGTAAGCCAGAGAAACGTAAGAATCCTTCTTAACACCCCCACTCCGTTACCCACCTCCCAGCCCATTGCCAAGTCCCATCATTCTGAGGTCTCATCACACCCACTCTGGCCCCCTCCAAACCACAGCCCAGGACTATCTTCTCAAAGTATAAATTTCCTACCCTACCTACTTTGGCATAGAACCACAAACCTATCTCAGTTTGTAAACTTTACATTCAGTTAGATAAATTAATGTAAATTCAAACCAGTTCTAATAAACAGTTTAATATACAGCAAAAAGTAGAGTCCATATAATGTACAGGAGCCCTGACTACATTGACCACTGACTTCTGGAATGATAAATATGTGTAACACTAGAAAAACAGGTAAGATGCTTACCTGTAGTCATGTTTTCTGAAGCTTCCATTATTACATTTCATAATCTAATCCACTGATATGCAATTTTGTAAGTCTACCTTCCTAATCATTCTATAACCCCTTTTCTTCCTTAAACTAAGTATAATACCCTGGCAGGTTAAAAAACTAGTCAATGAAAGTCCAGCCAAGAAAACACTCATTTTTGCAGCCTAAAATAAATGGTTTCCACCTAAAGGGAAAAGCTACTGGCAAACAAGTTTTAGTAAGTAGGTTGAAAACAACAAAACCAATCATTGTATTTATTATCCCAAAGTGTGCACAGACCGCATATCACTGTCCTGCTCTGGGCTTTGCAGTGAATGGACAGACTTTGCACTCACACAGTAAAAGCAAAATTCCATTTCATTCTTCACACTTCCCATGACTTACTGGTACAGTACTATAAATAGCACAAACATGCAAGGTGAACAGGTCACCATTCAGTTACTTTTTAGTATGTTTTTTATTAAGTTTGCCACAATTCAGAGGTTCCTAAATGTAAGGAACCTGATTTTCTTCAAAGGAAAGTGTTTCTTAGCAACGGTGCAAGGTGCTTTACAGTGGACTCATCCAAGGCCATCGTGCCTAAGCAAACTGAAAGCAACATAACCTCAACTCCTGCCATTTATAGCATCTTGAGACTGGTGTTTTGTTCAACCCAGCTCCCTAGTCAGGGGCTGATGATGACCTAATGACAATTTAGATTCTTCCCATAGTAAATGATAGCACTCTATGTCCCACTGTTTTAGATGATAAAGTAGTGTGATGTAGAACTATGGATTCTGGAATAGAAAATAGGGCCAGATAGATACCAGCTCTGCCATTTATTTACCCTATCTTTGCTGCCAAATCTGGGAAGAAGCTAAAGGTTATCTAGCACACCTCCTACCCAGTCTAAGAACCCACTACCAATGGTCAGATGTCATCAGCATGTCACATCAGCGTGTCAGCATCTCTCACTGCTGAACAACCAGGAGCTTTTCCTTGGACTTATTATAGCCTCTCTGCCCTTTCCTCACCTCCATCCCAATTCAATCCTAAAAACAAAACGTCCTCTGGAGGGCAACCTTCCAATGCCACACGTAAAGACAAGTGTCCAACCCCCACCCCCTTAAGTTTTCCCTGACCACTTCTTAAATAACTTGGTTTGGGGACAATGCTTCCATCAGGTCAACTCCAGATTAGCAGTGACCTTATAGAAAAAAAGACACTATAGAACTTTGATTAAGTTCTAATCCAGGGAGTCCCCAGTCTGGATGATTAGAGTTCCCTGGAGCTTCTGAAGCCAGATTTCTTGTCTCTAGTTAATCAAAATCTTGGGGGATGGATCTCAGGAATCTGAACATTTGTAAAATCCCCCCATGATTCTGCCAATCATTCAGATTTGGGAATAATTCAGCAAATTAGTATAATGGGACTATTTGTCTTGATCTTTAAAAAGTTTTGTTTCTTTGGAAATAATCAGGCAGTATAAAGTTTTGTTACTCAGTTTAATTATAGGGCAAATCATTGACAACAGTGAGGAAAAGGAACCAATTATTAAGGTGAATTATGGTAAGTGCTATCTGATGCAGAAGAGAACTCATTTCCTCAGGAATCAGGGGTTCATAATAACTGCTTGAGTGAGACTTCCTGAGAATAATATAGAGTCTTTCCTTAGGGAAACAAGGGTGGAGAGGGTGGGACAAGCATTTTCAAGCAATGTTAGAAATTGTATTACCAAATAATATCATGAGTTAATATTCTATTATACTTAGTGTTTCTAGTCCCTTTGACTGTTTTTGATTTCCAGCTTCTCTATTTGGGTCTAGCAATCTGTATCCATGTGGATTGTCAATGACACCTTTCCACCCCACATTTCTCCCCCTGTTCAGTATTCTGTTTGAGTGTACAGCTGTTGCCTTTAACTCCTCTTAGGTGAAAAATCCCTCCAGGGCAAAAACTATGCCTTCTACTTTCTTAATAATGACTTAAAGGGAGCATATAAGTTTTGGTTCTTTGTAAAAATCTTTTTATATTCTCAAACTCTTCCAAAATGTTGAAAAAGAAGGAACACTTCCTATCTCATTCTCTGAGGCCAACATAGCCCTTATACCAAAGCCAAAGACACTACAAGAAAACTACAAACCAGGATCCCCTATATTCATGGAAAAATCAACAAATTACTAACAAGTCAAACTTAGCAGCATAGTAAAAGGATTATACCAAACAGGATTTATTCCCAGAATGCAAGGATGGTTCAACATATGAAAAGCAGTAACTGTAATATACCACACTAATAAAATGAAGCAAAAAACCACCCACAATCAATGATAACAGAAAGCACCTGACAAAAATGCAACACCCTTTCTTGTTAAAACACACTCATATTAAAATAGAGAAAAACTCCAACATAAAAAACTCACAACTTAATGGTGGAAAATTGAAAGCTTTCCTCTCAGATCAGAAACCAGGCATGGATACCTGATTTCACCACTTATATTATTAATATTAGAGGCCCGGTGAACGAAATTTGTGCACTCGGGGGGCGGGGCCCTCAGCTCAGCCTGCGCCTTCTCACAGTCCGGGAGCCCCCCAATCAATCACCCCACCTAGTCAGGGCTCTGGGATATATCACCCCTGCAGAGGGAGGCCCCACCCACCCGCTGCAGCGCCCCCGCTGGATAGCCTAGGCCTCCTTCTGCGGGGCAATCATGGGGCAAAGACTGGCCCCTGACTAATCGCATTACACCTGCCTCTGCTGGCTTGGCACAAGTGAGTGTCATAGCGTGGTCATCCAGGCGGTCGTTCCACTATTTGGCCATTCGGTCGATTTGCATATTATGCTTTTATTATTATAGATTAGAAGTTCTAGCCACGGCAATGAGGCAAGAAAAATAATAAAAAGTCATCCAAATTTGGAAAAGATAAAGTAAAATTATCTATTTGCAAATGGCATGACCTTGTATGTAGAAAACCCTAGAGTCCACCAAAAACTTAGAATAAAAAAATTCCCCAAAGTTGTAGAATATAAAATCAATGCACAAAAATCAGTTACGCCTCTATACACTAACAACGAATAATCCAAAAAAGAAAATTAAAAAACAATCGTACTGTATCACAAAGAATAAAACACTTTGGAATAAACTTCACCAAGATGGTGAAACACTTATATACCAAAAACTAATGCTGCTGAAAAAAATTAAACATGACAGAAATAAATGAACAGATATCCCATGTTTATGGACTGGAAGAATTAATATTGTTAAAATAACAATACTACCCAAAGTGACCTACAGATTCCACACAATCCCTATCAAAATTCCAACAGCAATTTTTGCATAAACTAAAAAACCTGTCCTAAAATTTATATAAAATCTCAAAGGACTGGGAATAGCCAAAATAATATTGAAATAGAACAGCAAAGCTAGAGACCTCATATTTTCTGATTTCAAAACTTACTACAAAGGCACAGTAATAAATAGTGTGGGCCGGCCAGAGTGGTGGCTCAGTTGGTTTAGTCTAGTCCTGTGCATTGAAAGGTTGCAGGTCCAATCCCCTGCAGAAGGCAACCAATCGAAGTTTCTCTCTCACAATGATGTCCCTCTCTCCCCCGCTCTAAGCAGGTCCTCAGGTGAGGATTAAAACACACACACACACACACACACACACACAAAAACACACACACAAAACCACAGTGTGATGCTGGTATAAGGACAGACATATTGACCAGTGGAATAGAATAGAGCCCCAAAATAAACCCTCACATATATGGCCAATTGATTTTTGATAAGAATGCCAAGAATATTCAACGTAGTAAGAACAGATTTACAAGTGGTGAAGCATCTGAAACGGGATTCCTTTTTTTAAATTTAAATTTTATTTTATAAATATAAAGGAAGGAAGAGGGAGAGAGAGATAGAAACATCAATGATGAGACAGAATCATTGATCAGCTGCCTCCTGCATGCCCCCCATTGGGGATCGAGCCTGCAACCCGGGCATGTGCCCTTGACTGGAATTGAACCTAGGACCCTTCAGTCCACAGGTCAATGTTCTATCCACCGAGCCAAACCGGCTATGGCTGAAACGGGATTAATATTAAGGATGTACAAAGAACACCTACATCTCAACAACAAATAAACAGCTCAATTTAAAGAAATGGACAAAGGACTTAAGAGACATTTTTCCAAAGAAGACATACAAATGGCCAATAAACATGTGAAAAGATGCTTGACATCACCAATCATCAAGAAAATGCAAATTAAAACCATGAGACATGGCCTCACACCATTTGGGATGGCCACTACCAACCCACCCCCCATCCTCAAAACAAAAGCAGAAAACAATAAATGTTGTTTCAGCAGCAAAAGCAGGAAACAATAAATGTTGGCAGGGATATGCAGGAACTGGAACCCTGCTGCATTATTGATGGGAATGTAAAATGGTGTAGCTTTTGTAAAAAACAGTATGGCAGTTACTGAAAAAACAATTAAACAGGGTTACGTATCATCCAGCAATTCCTAGTACATACCCAAAAGAACTGAAACTGGGGACTCAGATACTTGTACAACAATGTTCATAACAGCATTACTCACAATAGCCAAAGATAGATACAACCCAAATGTCCATGAAGAGATGAATGGATAAACAAAGTGTGGTGTATACGTATAATGGAATATTATTCTGTCTTAAAAAGGAAGTTCTGACATGAATATGCCTTGAAAATATGCTAAGTGAAATAAGCTGAACACAAAAGAACAAATATTGTATGATTCTATTTATATGAGGTACCTAGAGCAGTTAAATTCATAAAGACAGAAAGTAGAAAAGGGTCAAATAGAGGATGGGGAGAGGGGGCATTAATGTTTAATGGGTACACAGCTTCTGTTTGGAAAGATAAAAAAATTCTGGAAATAGTGGTGATGGTTGCACGTTGTGAATGTGCTTAGTGTCACTTAGTGGTACACTTAAAATGGTTAGAATGGTAAATTTCATGTATATGTATTTCCCACAATAAATAATGCCAGCCGTGGTTAAGAACTTGGCAGTGAGGTCATACTTATCTGAAACCTGGATCTGCTACTTTCCAGCTGAGTGAGTTTAAGAAAAAGACTTAACTTCTGAAGAGCTTTATCCTTTTGTAAAATGAGGATATCACTACCTCATAGAGGTTGTTGTCAAGATTAACATTAAAACAAGTAAAATGCCAAGCACAGGGCCTATCGCCCTATCAACTTAACAACGATGGGATGGTTCGTTACTTTAACAGCTCTGGAGAGTTAAAAAAAAAGGTAGTAGATTATCATAAAAAAAGTAAGTGAAAATAAGTGGAAAAGCTTTAAAATACACGCACAGGTACCAGGTAACGAGAACTTTAAAAAGGGAGGGGCAGCTTTGGCTTTTCAACAGCTCAGAAAAACGTGAATACAGAGAACTAGATTTACTCAAAGTCGAAGGGTGTGATATAAATGCTGAGATCTTAGGTCCCCAGTGACAGTCCAGTACACCTATTATTGTGTTTATTCTAAGAACACTTTTTCAGACATATGGATAAGAAAAGTGCTTCTGGAGGAGGGTTTCCAAGAATAATGAAGGATGGATTACATATAATGGAGACATAAACAACTATTCAAGTTACTCAACAATGGAACAGGCTTCAAGTACTAAAGCACTGATTTTACAGGAGCAATTCTACACTGGAAAGGAAGCAGAGTGCTAGGAACAGTGACTTTGAAGGTACTTTGCTCTAAGATTCTATAATTCTAAATTTAAATGTTTAAACTTGGGCTTTTTGGAAAGACAATGCTACTCCATAAAGAAAAATGCAATATGGAATGAAATTCTCTTTGGATAACTAAAGTAGTAACTTTTGAGCAAAAACAATAAGACAATTTCCAAAGTGTGTACTTCTAATTTGCAAATACACTTTAGGCAAAAAGGAAAAAAAAAAACAACACACTTAAAACCCACAAGCACAAATAAAACAACTTTAATAGATATTATTTTGTATTTATATAGTGCCTTCTTCAAGAACCTTAGATGCTTTACAGACATTTTATCTAATTAATCCCCACAACAACCCTGTGAGGTAGGTATTACTCCCACTTTACAAGATAGGGAGACTGAAGCACAGAGAGGTTAAGTGACTTGCCCAAGGTCACACAGTTAAATTCACTGAAGAGCCAGGACCTGAGCGCCTTAGCCTCCTAGCTCCCAGCTAAATACCTCATGAGAGAATCTCTAATGAAAAGTATCTTTAAAGAAAGTATCAAGAGTAGTATGTTATGAAAATGAGATCTTTCTACTGCCATCAAGGAAAGAAAAAACCCTATACTGATGGTTAGAGACAACAAGATCCATATATTACACATTTCCTTTTCCTTCTGGAAGTCGCATGGCTCCTGTCTTAAGTAATCTTCTAAAGGTAAAGTTGCAAAGACAGAAGCCATATGACTTCGAAGTGAGATTTAATTTAGAATATTTACTTTTAGTTATGATAATTTATAGAAATTTTATTCCAATATACAAAATATGGAACAGCCATTCCCAACAATCATGGACATAGACAGCAATCAGCCACCATTTACAACTGAAGCCTGCCCTTCATTTCAACCACAGTCAACCAACAGACAACCTCACAATGCTGTCTATATAGGTCACTTTTCTTACTATATCTGCATTTCCCCCATAACCCTAACCCTATAGGTTTTTAAAGTATGTTGAGTTTCTGATAAGCTTGCAAACATTCTACTTAGATGCAGCTGCACTAAGAGTAAAAAGTAAATTGAGAACCATCACCCCACAGTCCCTCCCCTGACAAATCATACCAGTACTATTAAATGCAGTATAGATATGAACAGTGTATGACTACCATGGAACTCAACAAGAATGCTATCATTTGCTTTAATATGAAATTTAACCTTAGCTTTTACTGTTTTTTAAAATGCACAATGTGAAAACAAACAAAGTATTTCAACGCTGTACCTTTATGCAAATGACTTCATCTATCTTTCTTACACATGCCATGGCCTGACTCACATAAAAACTGACTCAGCTTCACTTTACTCACCTTCTCTGTGCTGAAAACCACAGAAACACCACTTTAAAATCCAAGACAATTTGGTTTAAGCCCTCAAAATAAAAAATGTATCCAGTTCCACTGCTATGGCCTTCCCACATTCTCGGTTGTGATTCTCTGTGCAATGCTGGTAAATTAGCCAGGCTATGTTATTTGTACAGAACAATTCCAGCCAAGATAAGGCTTCAGAAACTATACCTTAAAAAGTAGTTTATCAAAATACCTCATAATTTTCTCCCAGCACATCTGTTAAACAACCCAATTAACTAAGTGACCCTGTTAAAGATATGTTCATGGAATGAATAGGTGAAGTCATTTCCTGAGCTAAAAGATACAGATAATAAATGTTAATAATAGCAGCAGACAAAAGGATTCTTTTTTGTTTTTCGTATTCAACAGTATTAATAAAATAAGTTTAGAAAATTACAGCAATTAAAAAATTACTGCCTGAAAAGACTCTGATAAATAATATCCAAGGCTTGATTGCTATTATTTTGAATATATTATTCAAATACTTTCCACAAGTGACATTGGTCACTGTCAGAGAACTTACTGATGCATGAAAAAGTGTCAATTGCAAAAATTTACACATTTTAATTACATACATTACTTCTTAAAACTCCTAACAGAAGGGAGTCTTAACAAAGTTAATTTCCAAACAGTCTCCCAGTAAGATTTGTAAAGGTGGATGGAGAAAAGGACATGTTTGTGTATTCCTGGTCTACTTTATTAAAAGTTAATTTTCAAAGTTTTTTTCCGCTAGCTACTGGGGTTATGGTAAATGATTCCTTCTTTCCAAGGTAAAGAATGACTCTGGAAAATAATATAACTGCTATGACATGAATCTTCCAGAAATGACCTCAATTGGAAACATTAGAGTATTTAAGAATTCTAAAGACGAGTATACCACCACTGCACCAGAATGTCTTTTATCATCCTAACAACTATAGGGAATTTTTTTATAGTTTCTTATTTTGCTGAAATTAAAGCTGAATAAAATAACTGACTTAGAAGCTAAAACAAAAGACAAATATTTAGCCAGAGATATCAGTTCCTCCTGAAAAAGAATATTTACCTCATCTCATTGCAATTTTTCTTACGGTATCTTACTGATTTAAATAGAGTTTAAAATTCACCTTAAAAATAGAAACAAGCAAAATGACTAGTTAACTGACAAAAGCTAATAAAACTTAAAAATATGCTCAAATTTACTGACAGAATCATGGGCACTTCATACAATACTTAGACTCTAGCAGTTTTAAGTAAAATAAATAAGGAAAAATTATAATTACAAAGCCAGTCTTTCCCCTTGGGGAAACAAAAAGCCACCTTTGACCAATTGTTCCCTACATATACATATACTGTATATTATTAAAAGCTTCTTTAGAGAAGCAAAACATATTTGTCTTCCTGATACTGGATTCTAAAACCTGTTAGTTTTTTATATCAGGAAGGCAACTGCAAGTGTTGGGCCCAAAAGTATTTCTGGTTTATGATTGAAAAGACCCTCAAATATCCTTTCTGTACTCATTCAACACAGGCAAATTTATACACTGTGTTCTCTATCATCTCCTTAAATGATCAACATAACCTGGCATAGATTCCTATTCTTTCTACTGCACCCCGAAGGAGTTAGAATCATTATTGATGCAATTAATAAAGAGAACGTGTGTGTATCGATCACCGGAAGGCTGCTTTACAGGAGGAGCTGCTCTCTCTGATGTCATTTCCTTGTTGAATGGAACTGCACAGACAGCATGATACCTGAGCAAATAAATCAACTACCATAATAGGAAGAGCTTGTTAATCCATAGTCTTTGCTTTATTGTGTGCAAAGTGTGCCACTGCCCCCTGAGCTTCCTGCATTTCTCTTTTCTTGAAAAATTAGTGCTTGATCCTTTCCATAATAACCAGAGAAGAAATGAGGCAGAAGTCTCTTCATCGCGGTTCCCCTCAGTCTCGAGACTGATAGAAAAGGATGTAACCAGACTCAGAGTTCTTTGAGATATCTGATGTCAACCCGTAGAATTCTTCAATAGCTTGTGCATCTATTTTCTGTGAGGCAAAATGTAAACATTAATACTTAAACAAGCTCCTTGGACTGCTTTAATTCAGTAAAACCTTCAACATTTTTTGAAACATACCTTTCATTTTCTCATTTGTAAAATAGCTCTGCACAACCAGAATAGCTTAAATTTAAATAATATCAAGTGTTGGTGAAAATATGGAGCAACTACAACTCTCATACACAGCTGGGGGAAATATAAATTTATACAGATACACTGGAAAAATGTTTAGCATCATCTAAAGCTGAACATTCAATTACCCTTTAATCCATCAATTCTATTTGTAGATATGGGCCTAAACTATATGAAACCACTAATAGTTGTTGCTTAAGATTTGTGCACTTTGCTATAGGTATATTATAGCTTAATACAGTTCATTTTTTAAAAATCTGGTTTTATTGATTTTAGAGAGATGGAGATAGATAGAAACATCAATGATGAGAATGAGCAACTGACTGCCTCCTGCATGCTCTCTGAAACCCAGGCATGTACCCTAACCAGGAATCAAACCATGACCTCCTTGTTCATGGGTCGATGCTCAACCACTGATCAACACCAGCCAGCAAGATACATTTCTTCTTTAAATAAAAGTTTTTTTAAAACGAGTTCTGTCATTGAAAGCTATCCCTTGTCATATTCTAAACACCATAAAGGTTAGCTGACAATTCAAGCATTGGGACTGGATGTTAGGGAGTACAAAGTAAAAAATAGATTACAATCTGAAGATCTAGATATTTGTCTAATACTCAACCTGTCATATATGAATGAGAAGCTGGGAGAAAAAAGTGAAGAGTAAAACACACATACACCTTGAAGAAAAAAAAAAAAATTAAGAAATTACTTACTTCTACAATATCGTCATCAAACAACAACCAAAAGTCATGACTCTTAACTATTGCGATGTAATGGCCTCTATTAGGACCACTGAAACAAAGAGAAAGAAAATCAAATTATTAGTACTCTACTTTGAGAGGTATAACCAGTATTCTATTTATATAAAGCTATGTTATTAAAATTCTTTATGTCTTTGTAAGAGTTGTAATTATTTCTAAAAATATTTTTCAAATTTGCTTCTATGAAAGATTTAAATAAAATTTTCTAGCATTTTTAGTGGGAGGGGATGTGGGGGACCCCAGAGATTGGGCCTAAACCAGCAGTCGGGCATCCCTCTCACAATCCGGGACTGCTGGCTCCTAACTACACACCTGCCTGCCTGCCTGATCACCCCTAACCGCCTCTGCCTGCCGACCTGATCTCCCCTAACTGCTTTCCCTGCCGGCCTGATTGCCCCCAATGGCTCCCCACCACCAGCCTGGTTGCCCCTAACTGCCCCCTCCCTGTCGTCCCTTACTACCCCGCCGGCCTGGTCGCCCTTTACTGCCCCCCCAACTGCCTGGTCACCCCTAACTGCCCCCCCCCACACTGGCCTGGTCACCCTCAATTGCTCCCCCCTGCCGGCCTGGTAGCCCCACACAGCCTGCTGTTCAGTCATTTGGTTGTCCCTCACTAACCCCCCTGCCGGCCTCGTCACCCCACGCAGCATGCTGTTTAGTCATCCGTCCGGTTGTTTCGGTCGTGATGGCCCTTGGCTTTTATACTGTATATTAGGATAACTGCCTTTGTGTCTCAACTTAAATAAACCTGGAGTATAGACATCTAGATATATGTAAAAATAAAGGAGATTATTTCTTTTAAAAGAAATTTCTTTGCTTTAAAAAGGATATGTTGAAGATTTCAATCTCTCAGTTTAAATATAACTCATTATAAAAATGTATAATTTTTTATTAAATTATAAATCTATCATTGATATTAGAGTTTGAAATAATTTTCAACACAAATTATTCTTTATGATGAATACTATTTTAAAAAAGCAAGCTCAGACATTAGAATAAGTGACCTACTACATTTCCCACGTGTTGGATCCTTAATCCTATAGATGAAATGATTATCTTAGGTGACAAAATGGCACAAACAAGAGGACTTTTTCACTGCAAAGGAAAACACCTCAAAATGGGTTTTTTAAAAATGCTTTTAATGCTAAAATAAGTCTAATTTCTCCATTTCTATAGGATTCATCTAAACAGTCATTTTAGAGTGAGAAGTAAGAAATGGGGGGTAAAAACATTTCAAGGGCGTGAAAATTAAAAAAAAAAACAATCACAGAAAGGTTGAGCAACAGAGCCTGAGAGGGAAAGAGCAGGTGGGCTGAGGACAGGTAGGTATCAGACTGAAATGGTTAGACACCTTTATCCTTTGGCTAAGAACTAGTTTGAAGAACAGTAGGCAAAAGTTAATTACAGAAACTAATAAGATGAAGGACTGAGGGTAAGAAATTGATACCTAAGGAAGTGGTTAATCAGAGAATTACATTAAGAACATAAAACATGTTCAGTTCAATATGCAAAGATGCCTGATATGTACAAATGACTATGCTATTTCTGTGGGGATTAGAGACAGCAACAACGTCCTGCCCTGAAGAAACTACTCCAGAGGCATATACAGAAGAGGATATAAAAGCAGAGCCATGGGACAATGAAATAAGACCTCATCCAGTGAGAGAGGAAGGGAAAGAGCTGAGGAATCAAGAAAGGTTAGTTACACAGAGGAGTTGGGGTTTGAGATGGGCTTAAAGTATCAGCAAATATTTGTTGGAAACCTCTGATATGCCAGGCATTGGGGATAGAGAGCGAGCAAACTGGACTGGCACAGACATGCTGAAAATGAGATCCCCCAATAGTCAAAGGCTTCAGACAAAGGCAAACCCTTTATACTGATATGAAATGTATCTACAGGTAAGTATCATAAATAAAAAATAAAAATGAAAACACTTAAAATATGTTTAATGTTTTGTTTAATGAATGATTTCCCATTTTTAAAAGTGCATATTCTTGCCCTAGCCAGTTGCTCAGTGGTTAGAGTGTTGGCCCGCAGACTGTAGGGTCTTGCATTCAATTCCTGGTCAAGGGCATGTGCCTCATTTGCAAGCTCCATTCGGACTGGGTTGGGGCATGTGTGGGAGGCAACCAATCGATGTGTCTCTCTCATATTGATGTTTCTCTCCCCCCCCCCCCCCGCCACTCTCTCTTAAGAAAAAAAATCAATGGAAAAAATATCCTCTAGTGAGCATTACATAAATAGATAGATGATAGATAGATAGATAGATAGATAGATAGTGCCCATTCTCATAAGGAAAAACAGATGTATAAGTGGATAAATACAATATACTACAAAGTAGTAAGTCATGACCAGCAACGCACACCTAGTAGTTACAGAACACAGAGGCACAGCACCAAATGGAGACTGAGGCTGTAGAGAAGACCACTGAGGAAGATACACAGAGGTTTAATAGGCAGAGCAGGGGACAGGAAGAAGGCATGAGGGGACCACAGTGAAAGAAAAGGAAGAATAAGAGACTAGTGTGGGGAGGGATGTGAAATAGCTTCTGTGAAGAACTCAGGCAGGAATGAGCTCCACCGCCGTCAGCTGGCCCATGAGGAGTCAATGAGCATCCCTCAACTTTCTGCAGCATTCTGACAGCTAAGTTTGGAGACATGAACAGGAGCAGGAGAATGTCACAGTGTTTACAACAATGTTTTAACTAGAGGCCCAGTGCATGAAATTCGTGCACTGGTAGGGTCCCTAGCAGCTGCTGGCCGGGTACTTCCGGGTACTTCCTCCCTTCCTCCGGCCGGCCCTGCCCCCTGGTTGAACAACCAGACGAATTCCCGGTTGAGGGGACAATTGGCATACTACACTTTATTATATAGGATAACTGACTGGTGGTAAGGCTGGGAGGAGAAGCAGATGTGGCCAAGGAAAGGGTTAAAAAGAAAGATCAAGAGACAAGAGGCTGTAAGGGAAAAAGGATGGATTAAATTTTAAAAGATGACAGTGAGGGAAGGGAGCTCAGGGCTGTGATAAGGAATCTCAGAGTTCAAGATCTTGCCAGTAGAGCAATTCCAAAAGATGGAGCAGAATTTAAATGGGGTAAAACTGTCACTGAATATGAAAAGACTATCAAATGGAACAGTTATGGTGTGAAAAGCTAATATTATTACTGTTGTTGTTATTAAAACAGTAGTAGCAGCTAAGTGATTTACATTTCCCTTTTAATCCTGATAATGCAGTAAGACAGTCGATATTACTTACCTTTTATAGAAGAGAAAACGGACATTCAGCTAGTTCTTTATGGTCACAATGACCAGAAATGGCAAAAGGAAAACTGAAACCAAGGTTTCTTTGCCTCTAAAGCCTCTGGACTGAATAATTACAGATTCTTTATTTCTTATTGCTTTCCTCCATTCAGATGTCATCACTCTTAGTTTAGAAATGGAATGCTCCAAAAATGGAAAGATAATAGCAAAGTATATAATACAGGGAGACAGGCTAATGAAGGCAATGGAAGTTCAAGACTGTTACGACAGTTGACTTCCAGTTGTCATTACATATTCTGAGCAGAGAGCGGGGAGGGGACAGCTAAACCTGGGGAGGCAGGGGCTTTCTTAGTTGGATAAAACATACTATTAGTATAACTTTCCCCAAACCTGGGAGAAAGAGATGAGTGTCTTATTTTATAACTAGAGGCCCAGTGCATGATTGAATCATGCATGTGTAGGGTCCTCTACACGCTTTCGCTTTCGATCACGGGGGAGCTGGGCGCCTGTCTGCTGGTGCACCAAGGCCTTTTGGAAGCCTCCGGTGCGGCGGAGGCTTCTGAAAGGCCTGGTGCCGGAGCAGACAGGCACCCAGCTCCTCAGCTTTTGATGGTCTGTGGCGGGACGTGAGCTCGCTGCCCCAGAGGCCCCTTCTGTTCCGTAGCACAGCCATGGCGCAGACGCTGAGCTCGTGCCGCCAGTGGTGACACGAGCTCAGCGTCCCACTGGCCCAATCAGCTACCCCGGCCACCCCAAGTCCCGCCCCCTGCGCCTCCCGCTGGCCCAATCATGGGCGTAGCAGAGTGATGGTAATTTACATATTACCATTTTATTAGGTAGGATTATTACAGGAAATTCTCAACAGTCAATGAAGACTGTATGTTTCAAGTATAAATTCTAATTACATGATGCTCATAGTTTAAGAATTTTTTTATCTATTTTATAAATTAAGATACAAAGTGAGAAATCACACTAAATTGGCTAATGGGAAGTAAACACACTGAGGTAAAAAGCAGAAAACTTATATTTGCAGATTATTTCCAAAGCCATTTTAAATGGGTTTCCATGACCATTAACACAATGAACATATCCAATGAATCAAAGAAATAATTTATTTTGCAAATCTATTTAGGCACCATCATTTAAAAATAAATAAATGGAAAATAGGCCTTAATGTTCTTAGAGTAATATTTAAATAATAAGAAAAAATTCAAATCCAGAGAGGGAAGAGAGTGGGGGGAATAAAGAGGGTAAAGGGAATCAAGTTTATGGAGCCAGAAGGAGACACGACTCTGGGTGGTGAGCACACAACAAAGCACACAGATGACGTACTGTAGAATATTTATAAATATTCTCATTTATAAACGTTTTAAGGAGGAAATGATAAAATCTATCTGGATGAGAATCTCTGAAAGGTCTACCCTGGAATCCCTCAAGAATACCCTGAATGCTCACTGTTCACAGACCCATCCTCCCACTGCCAGGCCCCACAACTGCAATTACCTTCCACAGTGAACCACAACAGCAACAAGGTCATACATTCTGTCAGGATTGGTTGCATCACCTGAAGTATTAAAGAGACGAAGTTCTAAAGGAAAAACTACCCGGTAAGAAAGTTTGGTGTATCGATGAAGTTGATCCATATATTTAAATCTCTTCAGGTGTAGAGCTAGAATCATGGGCAGCTTTTTAACTTTCATCCTATTAAAATAAACAAGAAAACAAAATTTCATAAAAGATGTACACTATATCCTTAAAAGAATGAGCAAATTTTATGATTCCATTAACAAACAATTAACTGTCAGTTTTAATAGCCAACACTACCCACTTTGCATATTTCTAGCAGTTATTTTTATATTGAGAAAGCAATATTCTGAACATCTTAAAACAACTCCACCCCACCCTACCCATCATCACCAAACCACATAAATTGACTGAGCACTCAACATGGCTTCAAAGCACATGGAATGACTATGGTCTTTGTTAAGAAATCTATTTCTGAAATATGATAAGGCTAATGTAGACATGGTGTCTACGACTAGTGGAAGGAAAACCAATTTTTTAAAACCATCAACTCTTCTGGATGTGAGTGGAGACTGAAATCATTGGTTTAATCAAATCTATATAATTAATAACAGGTTGAGAGTTTCCGGTCAAGATGGCGGAGTAGGTAAATGCAGTAATCACATCCTCCCACAACCATGTCAAAGTTACAACTAAACTACAGAACAACTATTATTCAGAACCACCTGAAACTTGTTGGTTGAACAGAAGTCCTATAACTAAGGATATAAAGAAGCCACATCAAGACTGGTAAAAGGGGTGGAGACACAAAACGGGCTGGTCCTACACACTATGTATGGTGAATAAAATTGGGATTATCTCGGCTACAGAGGTCCCCTCTGAAGAGTGAGAGGTCCCCGGCTCCCCAACAGGCCTCCTAGGCTGGCCTTCCAGTGCCAGGAAGCGAAGTCCCCATAATTTTGGCTGTAAAAACCAGCAGGGATGTGGCTGAGTGAGACAGAGGAATCCCAGACAGTTCCTCTTAAAGGGACTGCTCACAGACTTACACAATCTGAGCTCCAGCACTGGGGCAGCAGCTCGAAAGGCACCAGGATACATGGGGAAGAACTGAATTGTTTCACATCAAAACAAGAGCTGGGGGGTAGAGGCAGCTTTCTCCCAGACAGAAATGCTGGCAAAGGCCATTGTTCCTTTTCTGTGCTGACAGATGGGCTCCACATCTGAGACTCTATCAACCTGGCTCATACTATTCGCCTTGCCCTGGTGATTCCCTGAGACCCCACCCAACTTGCAGACCCACCCAAGACTTCCATTCTACTTTCCATATGAATGGCCTTTCTTGGCTCATGCTCTGACTTTCCTAAAACCTCTCAAATAAGCAGCACCTGGCCGTCAGGTACCTATACCTCTCGCTAAATGCCCCAGGTCTGACACTAGCGGCAACCAGCCTTGGTTCCCAATTTGGCCTCTCCTGAGCACCTCCAAGCCCAGCACAAGTAGCAGCCATCTGCAAACTGCTTTGTAGCTCATGTCGGGTGGCCCCAGGCAGAACAAAAGTGGTAGTTGACCTTGGTCTGCAGCTCCAGGAAGCCCCAGAGTTAATGCACCCAGTGGACAACTTCAGATCACATCAAAGCAAAACCCAACAATCTCAAGATGAGAACTCAGTGGGCACTAGAGCCCTGCTGTAGTAAGTCTTGCTCCATGAAGTGGTCCCTACACAGTGGTCATAGGCAGTCCTTGTAGCTGATCAGCCTGGGGGGTAAATCCCTCCCATTGAAGTGCCAAAAGCAATTAAGGCTCAACTACAATAGGAAGCTGTACACAGAGCCCACATAGTGGTGGTGGTGATGGGGCACACCTGGAGTACCCAGCTCAAGTAAACTGAGAGGCTGTGCCACTGGACCCTAAAGGATACCTACTACATTAGCCACTTTACCAAGCACAGGAGACAGCAGCTCTATCTAATACATAATCTAATACATAAAAACAAACACAGGGAGGCTGCCAAAATGAAGAGATAAAGAAATATGTCCCAAATGAAAGAACAGAACAAAACCCCAGAAAAAGAACTAAACAAAATAGAGGCAAGCAATCTAGTAGATGCAGAATTCAAAGCACAGGTTATAAAAATGCTCAATAAAGTTAGTGAGAACTTCAACAGCATAAAAAAGAACATGGAAACCATAAAAAACAGCCAGTTAGAATGAAGGATACACTAACAGAAATGAAGAATAATTTAGAGGGAACCAACAGTAGAGTTGATGAAGCCGAGAATCAAATCAGTAATTTGGAAAATAAGAAAGCAAAAAACACCCAATCAGAACAGCAAAAATAATCCCAAAAAAATGAAGACAGTGTAAGGAGCATCAATGGGGGTTCCCCCTCATGGAAACCCCATTTTGCATCATGGAGGTTCCATGAGGGGGAATGACAGAGCAAGGAATTGAAAACTTTTTTGAAAACATAAGGATAAGACAGTCCCAGATGAACCCAAGAGACCCACACCAGGACACATCATAATTAAAATGCCAAGGGTTAAAGACAAAGAGAGAATCTTAAAAGCAGCAAGAGAAAAACAGTTAGTTACCTACAAGGGAGCTCCCATAAGACCATCAGTTGATTTCTCAACAGAAACTTTGTAGGCCAGATCGAGTTGGTAAGAAATATTTAAAGTTACAAAAAGCAAGGAATTATAACCAAAATTAGTTTTCCTAGCAAAGCTATCATTTAGAATCAAAGGATATATAAAGAGCTTCCCAAACAAGAAAAAGCTAAAGGAGATCATTACCACCAAACCAGTATTACATGACATGTTATAGGGTCTTCTTTAAAAAGAAGGAAAAGATAAAAATATGAATAATAAAATGGCAATAAACACATATCTATCAACAATTGAATCTAAAAAACAAAATAAATGAACAAACAGACTCATAGATACAAAGAACCATTTGACCATGGCCAGATAGGAGGGGACTGAGGGGATGGGTGAAAAAGGTGAAGGGATTAAGAACTATAAATTGGTAGTTACCAAATAGTCATGTAAATAGGAGATGTAATGTACAGCATAGGTAATATAGTCAATAATATTCTAATAACTATGTATGGTACCAGATGGGTACAAGATTTATTGGGATGATCATTTATTAAGTTACATGTCTAATCACTTGGTTGTACAACTGAAACTAATATGATATTGTATGTCAACTGTAATTGAAAAATAAAAAATGATTTCAAAAATAGTAATAGATATTGAACAGGAGACAATGAGAAGAGCATTAACCTTTTGCACTCGGATGTCGAGTGTGACTCGACAAGGTTAGCATCGGTAGCAGCTCGTATGTATTTGAAATATAAAAATATCCAAAATAAGTTTGTATGAAAAGAAACTCCAGTTTTTTATTCTACTGCCACGCTTTGTAAAATCTGGGGTATTTAAAAAATTAAATCCCAAGTAGAATAAAGGAATTGAGAAAAAAGCAAGCAAGTGCAAAGGGTTAAAGACCATTCTATTAAAGGTGTTTGGGAGAGAGAAGAAATCACTCCATATTAAGAATAAGACTATATGTATCCAAGAAAGAGAATAATCAGGAAATTTTAGAAAATGTTTTTAATTGTGAAACATAGGTTATCCTTCACATTCTAAATAATCTTTTTATCATGCCCTGGATTACGTTTGAAATGCTACTTCGCCTAACAACAGTCCACCCTTTCAAATGCTCATCTCAAAAGTTACACCCACTGGCACAAATAAGTGCTTTCTTCAATCTTCAACCAACATTTTACAGATTTACTTTATATATGTACTAGAGGCCGGTGCACGAATTTGTATATGGGTGGGGTCTTTTGGCCTGGTCAGTGATAGCGGCCAAGTGGGCCAGCCGACAGGAGGGACCGCGGGAGGTTGGCTGGCTGGCCATGGGAGGTTGGCTGTGGGAGCGCACTGACCACTAGGGGGCAGCTCCTGCGTTGAGCGTCTGCCCCCTAGTGGTCAGTGCATGTCATAGCGACCGGTCGTTGGGTCAACGATAGTAACAGTCACTTAGGTTTTTATATATATAGTTTATTACACTATAAAGTATTTAGATGATTATGGGTCTTTCCCTTCTTCTAGTGTCTGAACTGTTGGCAGGTTGAAACGACTCCTTACATTTTATTTCTCCTCTATTTAGCAATATGTCTGGCACATGATAGATACTTGACAAACGTTGCAGAACTGAATTCTATATAAGTGCAATAAAGCAAAACATCTCGTCCCAACATCTTGCCTCACTTTTAATGATTAAAAATGAAATTTACTAAGCCATGATTTCTAATGAAATGAAAAAAAAATCACTTTACAAAATTATACTAAATCTGCATTCTACAGATCTTAAATGTGGGCAGCTTATTATTCTGAAACTATTTACTATTCTACTAATCTGGCCTTTGAAAAACATTAGAAAAAAAACAAATTAAATAGTTAATCATTCCTCAAAAGTAATCTACCACTACAAATTAAAAGCCTTTATGGCACCTGGCTTAATAATCCTATTGTTAAGAATGAAATATATCACAAATAGAGGACTTCTGAGAAAAATTCACTTCTAGAGACATCATGAAAAATAGGGGATGAGATTAAAAAAGCAGCAGAGTAAGTGGATGCTACACTGACACACTCCCAGGACCAAACTGGAATTACAGGTAAAATACAAAAAGTCCATCCTGAATAATCAACTGAAGACTTGCTGGAGAGAACCCTGATAACCAAGGACAGAAAATGGAGACCACATACTAGGTGTACCGGTTAATAATGTGGATTTTGTAATCAAAGAAAACACAATAATGTCAAGAGAAACATCAAAAGTGCTTTATTCAAAGTAATGTCCATCACTAGCTACACATTTCCCCATCTTTTAGGTAATTTGTGGATACCACCCCAATAGAACTTTTCTTGTTTTGAGGCAAACCATTCAGAGACTCAATTTTCCACTTCTTCGTACGATTTGAAGTGCTGCTCAGAAAGTGCGTGTGCCATCGATCAGAACAAGTGGTAATCTGAAGGAGCAAGGTCTGGTGAATACAGTGGGTGGGTTAATACTTCCCAGGCAAGATCTTTTAATGTGTCTTTAACTGGTTTTGAAGTGTGTGATGGTGCGTCATCATGAAACAAAATTACTTTGCCATGTCTTCTGGTCCATTCTGGTCGTTTCACGATCAAAGCGTGGTTCAAATTGATTATTTGTTGTCAGTAGCTATCAGTATTAACGGTTTCACCTGGTTTTAGAAGCTCATAATACACACCTTCCTGATCCCACCAAACACAGAGCATTGTCTTCTTTCCAAAGCGATTTGGCCTTACAGACGATGTTGATGGTTGACCTTGATCAAAGCATGATTTTGTGCATTTGGGATTCTCAAAATAAATCCACTTTTCATCGCCAGTCACAATTTGATGCAGAAAAATACTTTCTTTCGTGCCATTGAAGCAACATTTTACTGATGACTTTTCGGTTTTCCATTTGTCTTTCATTCAGTTGATGTGGCACCCATTTTCCTTTCTTTAAAATCTTTCCCATTGCTTGTAAATGACCAGAAATTGTTTGCTGAGAAACGTTTAATCTTTCTGCAAGTTTTTTTTGAGTTTGACATGCATCTTCATCAATAATGCTTGTAATTGTTTGTCTTCAAACTTTTTCGGTTGACCTGGATGTTCTTTGTCTTTCACATCGAAATCATCACTTTTAAAGCATTTAAACCAGCGTTCACAGGTATCTTGAGATGGAGCATGTTCACCATAAGCTTCCCGAAGCAGCACTTTTCTTCAAAATAAAGTAATGAATTATAACATCCCGCAAGTGCTCTTATTTTGGCACAAAATTTGACATTTTTAAGCATAAAAATATCTATGATATTAACACCTTCATAAAATTTGACATATGAAGTTTTGAAGCTTGCTGTCAATACAACAAAATAGCATACATATCAAATCCCATATATCAATATATGGATAACTCTATCTATTGAAAAAAATCCACATTATTAACCAATATACCTGGTAGAAACTGAAGGAAGGATGGAGGGACCAAAGGGCTGGCCAAGATCCCACAGACAGCAGCTGAAGTTCCAGTATCTCAGCTGTGGGGAGTTGCCATTGACAACTCTAAACCCCAAGCTAGGCCCCCCAACAAAGAGCACCAGACCTGAGAGAGGTGCCCACATAATATCGGGCTGTGAAAAGCATCAGGGCTGCTGTTTGCCAGGAAGAGGTGGCTGGAAATGCAGGTATCCTCTGAAAGGGCCAGTACACAGAATTTTGTGTGCAGCCAGTCAACTTGGGCTCCAGAGGAGGGAGGGCAGAGTGTACTGAAGCTGTGTGAGCAGAAGCCAAAGTTGGGGGCTCTCGTGTTAGAGCTCAGAAGGCAGACATTCCAGTTCCCTATGCTGAATCATTCACTTACACTGTAGAGGATATCTTTCTCAGGCAGACCTTTGCTGTCCAGGTGGTTTTTGCCTGGGGGAAAGGCAGTTGCCCCACCCTAATGGAAAACCCCTTCCCAGACCCTGTGGAGTTCTTGAGGCCCATTAAGAGCCTGAGAATAACAGCTAGCTTCCAGGCAGAAGCAATTGTTCCACCCTGTTAGAAAACCTCTCACCCCACCTATGTACAATTGCCTTAGGCCAGTGGTTGGCAAACTCATTAGTCAACAGAGCCAAATATCAACAGTACAACGATTGAAATTTCTTTTGAGAGCCAAATTTTTTAAACTCAAACTTCTTCTAATGCCACTTCTTCAAAATAGATTCGCCCAGGCCGTGGTATTTTGTGGAAGAGCCACACTCCAGGGGCCAAAGAGCCGCATGTGGCTCGCGAGCCGCAGTTTGCCGACCACTGCCTTAGGCTACTCAAGACAATCCAATCAGTGTGCAAGCAAAGGCAGTCTCTGGAGGCTTTGAGTCTTTTCCTGATCTAATAAGTCAGAAACAGCATTTGACACTGCACTAGAGATTGTGAGGCATAGCAGATCTACCTAATACATAGTAACAAACCCAAACAGGCAGCCAAAATGGAGAAACCAAAAAAACACCAACAACCCCAAACAAAAGAACAAGAGAATTCTCCAGAAGAGCTAAATGAAATGGAGATAAGAAATAGAGTACAGAATAATGATGGCAAAGATGCTCAACAGCATGAGAAAAGATATAGTACCTATGAAGAATGACATAGCACTAATAAAGAACATAGCTGAAGGAATACACAGCAGATTAGGGAAAGCTGATGATCTGATATGTGAACTGGAAGACAGGGTAGAAAAAAATCACTCAATCAGAGAAGCAAAAACAATTAAAAAAGAGAAGGACCGCATAAAGGAATTGTGGGAAAACATGAAATGTAACAATATTCGCATAATAGGTGAACCAGGAGAAGAAAGTGAGCAAGAGATAGAGAACTTGTTTGAAGAAATAGTGGCAGAAAACTTCCTGAACCTATTGGGGAAAAAAAATCACAAAAGTACAGGCAGCACAGAGAGTCCTAAGCAAGAAAAATCCAAACTGGCCCATGCCCAGACACAACATAATTAAAATGTCAAAAATTAAAGACAAAGTCAAAATCTTAAAAGGCAGCAACTGAAAAGCAATTTATTACCTACAAAGGAGCTCCTGATTTCTCATCAGAAACTCTACAGGCCAGAAGGGAATGGCATGAAGTATTCAAGGTAATGAAAAGCAGGGATCTGAAACAAAGATTATTATATCCAGCAAGGCTATCATTCAAAATAGATGGTCAAATAAAGAGCTTCCCAGACCAAAAAAAGGCTAATGGATGGAGTTTATCACCACCAAAACAGCACTGCAGGAAATGCTAAAGGGACTGCTATAATGATAAGAAGAAACAGAGAGAGAAATATAGGCATAAAGCATTAAAATGGCAATAAGTTGCCACTAAGCCAAACCTGTCTAGGGCCACTTTCACCAGTCTTATTCAACACTAGAGGCCCAGTGCACGACATTTGTGCACTGGGGGCGGGGGATCCCTCAGCCCGGCCTACACCTTCTCGCAGTCTGGGACCCCTCAGGGGATGTCTGCTAAGGAGTCCTTAATGCTGCTGTGGAGGCAGGAGAGCTCCCGCCATCACCTCTGCACTCGCCAGTCATGAGCCTGGCTTCTGGCTGAGCAGCACTCCCCCTGTGGATTCACACTGACCACCAGGGGACAGCTCCTGCGTTGAGCATCTGCCCCCTGGTGGTCAGTGTGTGTCATAGCAACTGGTCTTTCTGCGGTTTGGTCAACTTGCATATTATCCTTTTATTATATAGGATATTATATAGGATAGTCCTGCAAGTCCTAGTCACAGCAATAAGACAAGAAGAAAACATAAAAGGCATCAAATTGGAAAGGAGGAAGTAAAAAAATTATTATTCGTAGATGACATGATATTGTACATAGAAACCCTAAAGACTTCACCAAAAAACAACTAGATTTAATAAATAAATTTAGTAACGTAGCAGGATACATAATTAATACCCCAAAATCGATGGCATTTTTATAGATCAATAATGAATTCTCAGAGAGAGAAACTAAGCGATCCCATTTAATATTGCAACAACAACAAAAAAATAAGATACTCAGGAATAAACTTAACCAAGGAGGTAAAAGATTTGTACTTGGAAAATGGCAGAACACTGAAAAAAGACATAGAGGAAGATATAAACAAGTAGAAGAATATACTGTGTTCATGGATTGGTAGAATTAACATAATTAAAATGTCCATACTACCCAAAGCAATCTACAGATTCAATGCAAACCCTATTAAAATATTAACATCATATTTCACAGATCTAGAATAAACACTCCAAAAATTTATATGCTGCCAAAAAAGACCCCAAATAGCTCCAGCTATCTTGAATAAGAACAACAAAATTGGAAGGATCACAATACCAGATACTACATTATACTATAAAGCCATCATAATCAAAACAGCCTGGTACTGGTACAAGAACAAGCATATAGATCAATGGAACAGGACACAGACCCCAGAAATTGACCCAAGCCATTACGCTCAATTAATATTTGACAAAGAAGGCAAGAACATACAATGGAGTCAAGACAGTGTCTTCAATAAATGGTGCTGGAAAAATTGGACAGATACATGCAAAAAATGAAACTAGACCACCAACTTACAGCATACACAAGAATAAACTAAAAATGGATAAAAGACTTAAATGTAAGTCATGAAACCATAAAAATCCTAGAAGATACCATAAGCAGCAAAATCTCAGATATTTCTAGTAACACTATGTTTACCAATACATCTCCTAGGGCAAAGGAAACTAACAAGAAAATAAACAAATGCAACTATATCAAAATAAAAAGCTTCTGCACAGCCGAAACCGGTTTGGCTCAGTGGATAGAGCGTCGGCCTGCGGACTGAAAGGTCCCAGGTTCGATTGCGGTCAAGGGCATGTACCTTGGTTACGGGCACATCCCCAGTAAGGGTTGTGCAAGAGGCAGCTGATCGATGTTTCTCTATCATCGATGTTTCTAACTCTCTATCCCTCTCTCTTCCTCTCTGTGAAAAATCAATTAAAAAAAAATTAACAAAAAACTGTAATGTCAACAAGGACTAACTGGGGCAAATTGGGCTGAGGAATGAGAAAGGAATAAGATGCTATGACCTGATGTGAGGAGGACACTGAGAGGAGTCAGACAAGACAGAACCTGACCTCCAGCCTGTGTTATAAGTGAAGGACAGGTCAGTGGATGGATGGGGTCCATGGAGTGCCCCAACCACAGGTGGAACAGAATACTGAGCACTATCTAGAGTTGCTACCTACCAGGTATGCAACATCAACCTGTCAAAACAGAAAGACCCAGAAAACCACAAACACAGGTCAGACTTAGGAGAATTCTAATGGGGTGGGGTTAGAGGGCTATGGTCTGAATGTTTGTGCCCCACCCCCAAAATTCATGTTGAAATCCAAAAGCCCAATGTGATGCTTTTAGTAAGTGAGGCCTTTGGGAGGTGCTTAGTTATGAGGGTGTAGTCCTCATGAATCGGACTCGTGTGTATGAGATGAGGCACCAGACGGCTTGCTGGCGCCCTCCTACCAAGTGAGGACACAGTGAGAGAACACCAGCTACGAACCAGGAAGAGGGTCCTCCCCAGAACAAGACCATGCTGGCATCTTGACCTTGGACTTCCCAGCCTCTAGGACTGTGAGAAAGAAATTTCTGTTGTTTATAATCCACCCAGTCCATGGTATTTTGTTACAGCAGCCTGGAATGGACTAAGATGAAGTGTGTGCAAGGGTAGTTTGGGATGTAGACTAAAGTAAGGCAAATTCCCATTTCTGAAGAGATCCTGACTTGATGCTTAATGGGACCTGGACACAGAGGAACAAGATATGGATCCAGTTACAAAAACGGAGCAAAAGGGAAGGACATGACTGCAGAAATAGAAAGAATCTCAATTACGAAATCTAGGACAGATAGAGATGGATATGTGGACATTACAACTTGATGCTGAGTCACCTGGGCAGTGCAGGAGCCTTCTTCGATGCCTCATAAGGACAGGTTTGGTCCTAGAAGTGGGCTAAGCTAAATATGGAATCAAGGGAGAGCACAAATAAAGAGAAAGGAAGCATGTGTAGGCAAGGAGTCAGTCAGGCTGGCTTAGCTCCCAGTCCACGGTTGTTCATCATCAGAGTGAGAGAGGAGCAACAGAAATATTGCTCTTTAAAATCTCGGCATCATTCCCACCACAAGGCCCAGAGGACATGGTAGCACTAACTGAAACAAAGCCATCAAATCTTTTCTCATTCCGGCTCCCCAGGGACAGCCCTCCACTTTCTCCCAGTGCTCTGTCCTCCTGCTAGACAAAGGTCTATTTTGGTAAAATACCATTTACCAAACTGGTATTTTTCCTGGACTGTGCTATACACAGTTCAGAAGGTATGATGTATAAAAGGAGTCTATGTGCAAATAAATTCTGGAAAAAGCTGGATAAAAGAAATATTTTTTTCTGTTATGTGGGTCTTCTCAGAGTCTACAATATGAATCATAAATAACTATCAGTAAATTTTATTATACAGCAAATTCATTTAATCACAGAAAACTTATTTTCGGGCATATTAACATTTCCAGAAATTGTTCTTCAGTGTTTCCAAATTGAATCTTTTTAAAGACACTGTTTTTATATAAATTCAAACATATGTCATGAATGAAAGTCAAACTTTACATGCAGTTATTTATTGTTGTTAAAAGACATAACATAAACTTTACAGTCTTAATCCTTTTTTTATTATCCTTACCTGAGAATGTTATTTATTTATTTATGTTTTAAGAGAGGAAGGAAGGGAGAAGAAAGAAACATCAATGTGAGAGAGATACATGGGTCAGCTGTGTCCCATACGTGCCCAGACTGGGGATGGAGCCCTCAACCTAGGTATATGCCCTGAACAGGAATCGAACCCACAACCTTTTGGTGTATAGAATGACACACCAACCTAGTCACCCAGCCAGGGCCCATCTTAACCTTTTTTAAGTGTGCAGCACAGTAATGTTAGATACATGTATTATTATGGAATAGATCTCAAGAACTTTTGCATCTTGCAAACTGACACTAGGCCTCCTCTACAACCCACATTCCTCTTCCACAGACCCTGGGAACCACCACTTTACTTCCTGTTTCTAAGAATCTGACTACTTTAAATTCTTCATAAAATGGAATCATACAGAATATGTCTTTTTGTGACTGGCTTATTTCACTTAGCATAATGCACTCAAGGTTCATCCATGTTGTAGCATGTGACGGGATTTCCTTCCTTTATAAAGCTGAATAATAATCCCATTGTATGTGTATACCACATTTTCTTTATCTACTCATTTGTCAAGGGACATTTTAAGTTGTTTTCACCACTTGGTTAGTGTGAATAGTGTAGCAAAAAACCTGGGAGTACAAATATTTCTTTGAAATCCTGTTTTCTATTCTTCTGGATCTATACCCAGATGTAGAACTGCTGAATCATATGGTAATTTTATTTAATCTTTTGGACCCTCCACACTGTTTTCCATAACTGCGGCACCATTTTTCTAGTACATTCCCACCAGCAGTGCACAAGGGTTCCAATTTCTCCACATCCTTCCCAATTCTTATTTTCTCTCTCTCTCTCTCTCTCTCCCTCTTATTGTGGTCATCCTAATGTGAGAAGTGATATCTTACTGTGGTTTAATTTGCATTTCCCTGATAATTAGTGATGTTGAGCATCTTTTCATGTACTTGTTGGCTATTTGTGCATCTTCTTTGGAGAAATGTCTATTCAAGTCTTTGCCCATTTTGTAATTGAGTGATTTGGTTTTTTGTTGTTAAACTATAGGACTTCTTTATGTATTTTGGATATTAACCTCTTATCAGATATCTGGTTCTTAAATGTTTCCTCCCATTCTGTGAATACTCTGCAAATATTTTCTCCCCTTCATCACTTTTCACTCTAATTGCTTCCTTTGCTGTGCACAAGTTTTTCAGTTTGATGTAGTCCCATTTGTCTATTTTTGCTTTGTTGCTTGTGCTATTGGCGTCATATTCAAGAAATTGTCACATTCTATGTCATGAAGCTTTCCCCCTATTTTTGTTTCTATCAGTTTTATAGTTTTAGGTCTTACATTTAGGTGTTAAATCCATTTAGACTTAATTTTTGTATATGCCATAGTGTAAGGATCCAACTTCATTTTTTTGCATGCAGATATCCAGTTTTCCCAGCACCATTTGTTGAAGAGACTATCCTTTCCCTATTGTATAGCCTTGGCACGCTTGTTGAAGATCATTTGACAGTAAAGTGAGGGTTTATTTCTGGGCTCTTTATTCTGTTCCATTGGTCTACATATCTTTATGCTAGTACCACAATGTTTTGTTGTTGTTAATCCTCACCCAAGGATATTTTTCCCTTTTTTTTTTTTTCTGAGAGTGGAAGGGAGAAGAGGGGAGGGAGGGAGTGAAAAAAGGAAGGAGGGGAAGAGGAAAAGGGTAAGAGAGAGGGATGGGGGGGGGACAGACATCGATGTGAAAGATGCATCGATTAGTTGCCTCCCACACGCTCCCTAACCAGGGCCTGGGGACCGAACCTGAAACTGATACGTGCCCTTGACTGGGAATTGAACACGAGACCCTTCAGTGCTCAGGCCGATGCCTCAACCACTGACCCACACCGAGCAGGTCAGTACCATCCTGTTTTGATTACTGTAGCTTTGTAACATGTATTTAAAAAATCAGGAGGTATGAGGCCTCCAGCTTTGTTTTTCTTTCTCAAGATTGTTTGGTTATTCCGAATCCTTTAAAATTCCCCATATGAATTTTGAATGTTTTTTTTCTATTTTTTAAAAAAACGCCAATGAGATTTTGATAGGTATTGCATTGAATCTATAGATTGCTTTGGGCAGTATGGCCATTTTAATAATATTGTCTTCTAATTCATGAACAGAGGATACTGTTTCACTTATTTATATGTATCTCCTTTAATTTCTTTCAGCAATATTTCACAGTTTTCACAGGTCTTTCACTTCTTTGTTTAAATTTATCCCTAAGTATTTTTTGATGATTTGTAAATGGGATTTTTAAAAAAAGTTTTATTTATTGATTTCAGAGAAGAAGGGAGTGGGAAAGACAGAAACATCAAACATCTAACAAAACCTTGTTAGAACTAGTAAAACAAATTCAGCAAAGATACAGGATACAAAATCAATGCACAAAATACAGTTTTTATACATTAACAACAAAAAAACTGATGACCTGGCCGGTGTGGCTCAGTGGCTGAGTGTTGACCCATGCACCAAAAGGTTACAGGTTTGATTCCTGGTCAGGGCACATGCCCGGGTTGCAGGCTTGATCCCCAGTAGGGGTCAGGCAGGAGGCAGCCAATTGATATTCTTTCTCATTGTTGCTGTTTCTCTCTCCCTTCCTCTCTCTCTCTTTCTTTAAAAAAAAAAAAAAAAAAAAATCAATGAAAAAAAAAATATTTTTTAAAAGAAAAATCTGAAAAGGAAATCAAGAAAATAATCCCAGCCTGGCTGGTGTGGCTCAGTGGGACCCATGAACCAGGCTGTCACAGTTCAATTCCCAGTCAAGGCACAAGCCAGGGGTTGCAGGCTCCACCCCAGTAGAGGGCGTGCAGGAAGCAGCCGATTGATTATTCCTTCTCATCATTGATGTTTCTATCTCTCCCTTTCCTCTCTCTCTAAAATCAATTTTTTTAAAAACATATAAAATATTTAGTGATTTATATATATGTAAGCTCATGCCATCTGTGAAGAGTTAATTTTATTTTTACTTTTCAGATTTGGAAGCCTTTTTTCCTTGCCTAACTGCTCTAGCTAGGACTTCCAATACTGTGCTGTATAAAAGTGACGAGAGCAGGCATCTTTGTCTTGTTCCTGATCTTGGAGGAAAAACTTTTAGTTTTTGACTGTTGAGTATGATGTTGGTTGTAGGCTTTTCATATATGGCTTTCATTATGTTGAGGTATGTTCATTCTATTCCTAATTTCTTAAGTGTTTTTCTCATGAAAGGGTGTTGAATTTTGTCAAATGCTTTTTCTGGCTCCACTAATGATACGGTTTTTGTCCTTCATCCAAATGGAAACATTTTTAAGTCAAATTGATTTTTGTTTCTTTAATAAGAGCTATGATCTGTATATTCAATACAATCTTATCCTGAGACCAGAAACTACAGAGTTTTAGAGATGATAGGGATCTTAGAAATCAACTAATCCAATTCAGACCCAAAAAGACTTCTCCAATATCACACGGCAAGGAAGAGTTGATACTCCATCCTAGTGGAAAATACGTAATTTTTGTATTGGTGCCTTTCCACGTACTTACACATAATTTATCCTACAAGAAATACTTTAAAATATGTCTAAAAATATATGAGTGAGAAGGTGAGTATACATACAAAATATGTGCATCAAAGCAGTGAAAAAAATGGAAACAATCTAAATTGTTAGATTTAGCCGATTGGTAGACAGGTATGACCATACAAAAAATACTATACAGCACCTCTTAAGACTGATGTTTTCATTGACATGGTTGTAATTCAGTAAGTGAAAAAAGTAACAAAACTGTATATAAAGTTTGATTCCATTTCAAAAATTATGTGTGTACATACATACATATGCACTTAAAATATCTAGGATTTATACAAAAATGCAAAGTGTTATCATGAATAATTCTTGTGTGATTTATACTTAGCTACATTTCTAATTTCTGTACAAAGACAATATATTCCCCAGGTAATTTAATAAAAGATTAACATTAAATAATGTAGAAAATCTCATGTACACATCTTCAAAACAAACAGCTTGACCCTGTAGATAATTCCTAATTACTCACTCATGTATGGTTACTTGTCATGCTATATGAAGACCAGCTTATGCTCACAGATGGGCTTTCCTCCATTTAATCAATAAAGTTTGAGTTACATTCCTTTTAGCTGACTCTACCTTCCTTAACCAAAAGTCTTAGGCACTTTCTACAACATTTTCAAGATTAATCTAAAACATCAGCACCCATGCCTCTAGTCAAACTTATTTGAGGTACTCCAAACATTTGAAGGGAATACTGAGTAGTCTGTTTTGATTACCAGTGTCCATTACCAAAGCACTTCCCTTATCAATAAATTAAGTCTGTGTCCAAAAAAACTGTGTCCAAAAATATAATCATTTAAAAATCTAAGTTCTTTCCCTTCCCTTAATGGACATTTCAGTTTAACCATTAGTAGGCCCGTAAAAGATAGACATCTGTGCAGGTGGGGCGTAGAGAAGCGCCCACAGAGTAAGCAACACATCTATATGAGAGAGGATTGTGCATGTATATATATGTGAGGGGGACAAAATTACAACAACAACAAAAAAGACACAGGAGTCAGCTGGTAGGAGCTCTTACTAGCCAAATCAGGGATAATCTGAACATGAAAAGAAATAAAAATGGTAATGGATCATAACCCACTGAAAAAAATAGAAATCTTTTGAGTTCATGCTGAGATTTCAAAAAAGAAAAACAAAAAAATTAAGTTTAATGAGAAATGGGAATATTTAAAATTTCAAAATACCTTCATACAAAATATGAATTACAAATGGGAAGAAGCATAGATTAGAGTGGAGAATTCTGGGAGACATCACCATAATCAAGTGTTCAAAGACAACAGCATCAGTAGTGGAGTGTGAAGAAAACAGTTAATACATCAGCCCTCACACAATCCTCGGAAGAAAGATCTGCATACAAAAATGGTCCATGTTAACTACTGGGAACTTGGATTTAGAGCAAGCATGTCAAACTCAAAGGCTAATACGGGCCAAATAAACAAGGTTTAAGTTTATGTGGGCCGCAAAAAAACAAAAGCTTCAATTTTCATAGAAACGTAGGTTTATTTTGATAGGGACATGCTGAATACAAAGGGCTGAAATAAATGAGTAATCGTTAACATAAAATAATAGAACATTTTAATAAAAATTAATATTTTTTCTTGAACATTAACTTACCAGATACTGAATAACTGCACAAATTAATAAGCATAGTGCAAATAAACCTATTTTTCTTGTTCTCCGAAAGCAAACTATTTCCTGTTGTGCACACCAAACAAGTCAGTACAAGACTAATGACGTGGTAATCGGCTGCTAAAATATTCGCTGCTAGGATTAGTGGAGAGAAATGGTATTCCTGTGCCAGTAAGGCGCATAAGAGAATTGAATGCAACGCGATTATAGTAATCAGTCATTAGCGAACGTTGTGGTTCTTATTAATAATTATGTATAACAGGATATTATAAAAATTAAGTGACGACATTTTTATTAAAATGTTTCTTACATGCCATTATACCGGGTGGGCCGCAAAAATATTCACTGTGGGCCACAGGCAGCCCGTGGGCTGTGCGTTTGACATGCCTGATGTAGAGAGCAGTCCCACCATTCCCTAAATGAGAAGGTGTCTCCATGTGAAACTGCTCAGACAAACAATATGGTTTATGCAGAACACTGGAGGGGTTAAGTGTGTCTTCAGTGTGACTCCTTTAGAAAGGACAAAACGCTTGGGAGCTTGCCTAGCTTTCCTTGCTGAATGTGCTTTGTCACCTTCCCCTGTAATAAATCTTAGCTGTGCACATGAGAGTTATGCTGAGTCTTTCTAGCAACTACCAAATCCAGGAATGGTCTTGGGGAAACCCAACAGAAGACAAATCAAAACCGTGTGCTACTCAACAGGATACAGTAAGAACACAGCATCACTTCTGTAAGATTCCCCACCCCAAATACATAACCTAAACCAAATTTTAGAAAACATGAGATGAACCCAAAGAGGGACTTTCTATGTAATTATTAATCCGCAATTTTGAAAAGTGCCAAGATTACTAAAGTCAAGAAAAGACTAAGGAACGGTTCCGAATGTGAAAGACTAAAGGGACGTGAATACTAAAGGCAATGTGTGATTCTAGACTGGATCCTCTTTTCTCAAAAGGGCATTATTGGGACATCTGCTGATACTAAAGTCAGATCTACAATAACAGTTACATGTCAGCGTTACTTTTCCTGACTTGGATGGATAAGGTACATTGGCAAATTTCCCTACTGGTAGGAAACAGCTACTAAAATGTCCAGGATCATGACATCACACCAGGACCTTAGTTTCAAATGGTTTAGGACAGTGATGGGCAACCTTTTGAGCTTGGTGTGTCAAACTTCGCCAAAAACTAAGCATAACTCGGGTAGTGTGTCACTTTCAGGAAAAAACATTATTTCACGATATTGATAGTTTAAATAACATAAATGTATAATTGTTATATATAATTGTATTTAATAAACCAAAAACTAAATATTTAGTGCTGACACGCGTGTCAGAGGTTCGCCATCACTGGTTTAGGATAGAAAAGCATCCTTGCTACTCTTCTTGGAACTTTTCTCTGAGTCTGAGATTGTCTAAAAATACAGAGTAAAATAACAAGGATGATGACCATCTTTAGAATGATGTACTATGAGAAGGTACAAAATCCTGTGTAGGAATTGCAGAAACTAGACCTCACCAAGAAAAAAGTTTACATAATCAAGAAAGCTTCCAAGCCAAATACTTTAACTGTACTGGTTCATGATTATAAAACAACTAGAGGCCCAGTGCACGGCAGGGGGGGGAAGGAGGGGGAGAGGGTCCCTCAGCCCAGCGTGCACCCTCTCCAATCTGGGACCCCTTGAGGGATGTCCAACTGGGCTGTTGGATATCCCTCTCACAATCCAGGACTGCTGGCTCCCAACCGCTCACCTGCCTGCCTTCCTGATTGCCCCTAACTGCTTCTACCTGCCAGTCTGATCACCCCCTAACCACTCCGCGGCCAGCCTGATTGATGCCTAACTGCTCCCCTGCCAGCCTGATTGCCCCCTAACTGCCCTCCCCTGCAGGCCTGGTCACCCCTAACTGCCCTCCCCTGCAGGCCTGGTCCCCCCCAACTGCCCTCCCCTGCTGGCCTGGTCACCCCCAACTGCTCTCCCCTGCAGGCCTGGGTCCCCCGCAACTGCCCTTCCCTGCAGGCCCGGTCGCCCCCAACTTCCCTCCTCTGCCAGCCTGGTCACCCCTAACTGTCCTCCCCTGCAGGCTTGATCACCCCCAACTGCCCTCCCTTGCAGGCCTGGTCCCTCCCAACTGCCTTCCCCTGCTGGCCATCTTGTGGTGGCCATCTTGTGTCCACATGGGGGCAGCCATCTTTGACCACATGGGGGCAGCCATCTTGTGTGTTGGAGTGATGGTCAATTTGCATATTACCCTTTTATTAGATAGGATAGAGGCCTGGTGCATGGGTGGGTGCCGGCTGGTTTGCCCTGAAGGGTGTCCCAGATCAGGGTAGGGGTTCCCGTAGGGCGTGGGGCAGCCTGGACGAGGGGCCTGTGGTGGTTTGCGGGCCAGCCACGCCCCCCAGCAACCCAAGCAGAGGCCCTGGGATCTGGAATTTATTTATCTTCTATAATTGAAACTTTGTAGCCTTGAGCAGAGGCCAGGGCAGGCCAGGAAGCTTGGCTTCCTCCATTGCCAGGGAAACCCAAGCCTCCTGCTTGCTCCGTGGCAGCAGCCATTTTTGTTGGGATTTATTTATCTTCTATAATTGAAACTTTGTAGCCTTGAGCGGAGGCCAGGGCCGGCCAGAGCGGGAGGAAAGCTTGGCTTCCGCCATCGCTGGGGAAACCCAAGCCTCCTGCTCGCTCTGTGGCCAGCTGCCATCTTGGTTGGGTTAATTTGCATACTCACTCCTGATTGGCTTGTGGGCGTGGCTTGTGGGTATAGTGGAGTGATGATTAATTTGCATATTTCTCTTTTATTAGTGTAGATCATTAAGTGCAGAAAAATCACTGAGGTTACAGTTGATTATCATTTATCTAGTAAATTAATAAGTCTTAACTGTTGGTGATAAAATTAAGAATTTTTATTCAGTGTAAATTTTCATAGATCACTTTCAGCTAGAAAAGCCCATCGACAACATCTACTGCCAAAGAATCACTGAAAAATTCCAAAAACACAAAATTACCGTTTGTGTGCTTCCTGTTTGCTGCGACATTCTTCACAGTAGTATTTATATTCACTGCATAGAGTTTCTGTGTTGCTAAAACCCCTGTGTAAAATTCAAAATAAATTTATTTTGTCTATACCAGAAAATCATGTATTCATTTAGAAATACTCTAAAGATATTCATTAAAATTCATGATGAATAACTACTCTTACCTTAAACAGTGAGTAATTGATGTATTTTGTTCCACATCAACAGAAAGGTCTAAAAAATCTTCATCTTTGCTGCTTATCTATAAAAAACAGGAAATTATCTTTGATTTTTTTTTTTTGTAAACCACTGTTCCAAAATGATATAATTAAATGCATTCTAATATTAGTAGTATGTATATAAAGAATCCTTTTTCCCCAAGTTCAAAAGAAAAGGACTTGATTTGGATTATTTAAAAGAACACTGAATAAATAACTCTCATTACCTGTGACTGATTCTCTTACTGGCAAAGGCTAGTATTGTATGAAATGCCATTATTTTCCAAAGTCTTTGTAAAGCATGAAACAAACTGTACCATATGCACCACTTCTTAAAAAACATAAACAGGCCAAGAATGAATGAGAATGCTTGGCAAAGGACATGATACCTGTATTGTTTTATCATTTAAGAAAATAATTTAGCCCAAAATGCCAAATCCCAGTCTTCATCTATGACCTTTTATTTCTAAAAAAAAAAAAAATCTAATATAAAATTCTGTTTGAATTATGGGCAAATCACCTTATAAAAATGATTACTTATTCATTTGAATTGGATTAGACCCGAACTTTAGACATCAATTTTCCTTGCTATTTCCTCCTTCAGTGACTTCATGTCCAAGGTGACCATACAATAGGAGAAAAGCCTGACTCAGTTCCCGTGTCTCTCACCCACAATGACTATACACCCAATCCAATAAATGCTTTTCTGTTTCAACTGCATCGTTATAAGCTCAGAGTAATTAGCTTGTGATATTATATAAATATATATATATATATATATATATATATATATATATATATATGAGGCCCGGTGCACGAAATTCGTGCACGGCAGGGAGGGGGGGTAGCGGGGGGTGTTGTTCCTCAGCCCAGCCTGCAGTCTCTCCAATCTGGGACCCCTCAAGGGACCTTCATTTTTTCCTTCAAGAGTGTGGTGGAAAAACCCTAGATTACCTTCTTGGATTCTTATAACCCAAATTACCAAGAACACTGCAATTGGTGGCCTACAGGGAGCTTAGCCAATGAGTTGTCAGAAAAGGTATTTACTCTCAAAATGGTTTGGCTCAGTGGATAGACCATGGGCCTGCAGACTGAAGGGTCCCAGGTTTGATTCCTGTTAACGGCATGTACCTTGGTTGGAGGCACATCTCCCGTGGGGAGTGTGCAGGAGGCAGCTAATGGATGTTTCTCTCTCATTGATATTTCTGACTGTCTATCCCTCTCCCCTCTTCTCTGTAAAAAAAAAAAAATCAATAAAAATTTTTTTAAAAAAGGTGTATCCTCTACAGCTCATGCAGCCCCTGGGTTGTGTCCACTGGGCTAGGGGCGTGTCCCTGCCACCCGGTGGTGGCTGCCGGGGTCTCCGCACACCCCAGAGGCCAGCAGCCATCCCCCTGTGGAGGGCGCTAGGCTGGGGGCATGGACACAATCTGCCACTTGGTGCTGGAGCTTGGAAAGCCTCTGGGGCGGGGCAGGAACATCCCCGTCCCCAAACGCCCCAAAGCCAGCAGCCAGCCCCACCATGGGCCCCAGGCTTGAGGCTTGCAGGGACCCTGGGCAGCACGCAGCGGTGGCCGCCAGGGTCTCGGCAAACCCAGGAGGCCAGCAGCAGCCCCTGGTCCTGGGTACCTGGCTGGGGGCGTGGCCCCAAACCGCCGCTTTGTGCAGGAGCCTTTGCAAGCGGCTTGGGGAGGCCAGCAGCCAGCCTGACAATGGGCCTCAGGCTCGGGGCTTGCAGGGACCCCGGGCAGCACACAGCAGTGGCCGCCAGGGTCTCGGCACACCTCGGAGGCCAGCGGGAGGCCAGCGGCAGCCCCCGGTCCTGGGCGCCTGGCTGGGGGCGTGGCCCCAAACCGCTTGCAAAGGCTCCTGCACAAAGCGGCGGTTTGGGGCCATGCCCCCAGCCAGGCGCTCAGGCTCGGGGCTTGCAGGGACCCCGGGCAGCACACAGCAGTGGCTGCCAGGGTCTTGGCATACCCCAGAGACCAGCGGCAGCCCCCGGTCCTGGGCGCCTGGCTGGGGGCATAGTCCCAAACCACCGCTTTGTGCAGGAGCCTTTGCAAGCTGCTGGGGGCGGGGCGGAACATAGCGACGCGGGGATGTTCCCGCCCACCAGGTTGCTTGGCGCCTACACCCATAGGCTTCGAGTGGCCAGGGGGCGTTCTGGGACCCCTGCCGCTCAGGACCTAAGCACGGGCCTACAGGCTAGGAGCGGCCTGGGTCCGGAGGATGTTTCCTGGACCCAGGCCACTAGCGCCCACATATGCAAATTAATCGCCATCTTGTTCGCTCTGATTGGCTGTGGGCGTAGCGGAGGTGTGATCAATTTGCATGTTTCTCTATTATAAGGTAGGATTAGATACTTGTGCAAATATGAGTAAACAGGAGTATGTGTATGCAGTGTAAGCTAACTCATCTGGGTCTTGAAAGATTCAGTGAAAGAAGTGGGGGAAGAAGGGGGAGAAAGACAAGTAACAGAGGAAAGAGAATATGATGTATTTTAAAAAATAATTAGCCTGGTGTTGTAGGAAAGTGGGTAGTGTGATAAGAGATAGTATGGGAGAGGCAGGCTAAAGCCAGATCAGGCAGGGCTGTATATAAGATCAGCTTTGTATCAGATCAGACAGGCCCAAAGAGAAATAAAGATGAAGGAGTATGATGTTTCTCAAAATGAGGTTTGTGGTTCTTAGACACTGCCTCAGGAGTCTTCATCTTAAATTTTCATTTTTATGGTAACATAAAAAATTTGACATAAGGATGCTCTGGATCATCTGGATATATCTGAGTTACTTATGTTTGTGTTCACAATTAATTGTGTTGGTGCCAGGTGATTGCTAAGTGGGGCAGTACTTAACTTTTAAGTGTTTGTAAACATGTCTGGTTATTGTTGGGCTACTATGTCCCAATGTGAGGTCAGACCTGGCATGTGGGAGATACAGGTCTAAAACTAAGTGAACAAGTCTAACTGGGAAATCGTTAGCACAGGTGGTAATGAAATGGAACATAACCTTCCCAATACAGAGTGAGAGGCAGTCCAAAATGAAACTCTGGAGGATACTTACCTGAAAAGGATAAATGAAAGAAAGAAAGACAAGTAATGAGAGCAAGAAAGAAGCATCACAAAACAGAGAAGAACACCAGAAGAGGGTGTTGTTACAGAAAGAAACCAGCCTCCGACCAACTAGGAGAGTAACAACTGCATCACTAAAATCTGCCATACAAGCACTGCCTTCTCCAGGAAGCCCATCCAAACTTGCCCAAATGCTTCCCACTCCTACCTGGATTAGGTCTACTGTTCTCTGGCTCCATGGCCTCTTACACTGTACTGGAACTGCCTGACTAGTTGTTGAGTGGACATCAATACCCTATGAGCATCCTGAGACCAGAAATCATGTCTTATTCATCTTCCCCCAACCTCTACCCATCTTTTACCTGGCATAGTTAGTATTTAAATATTTGTGCAAAACTAAATGAAGTTTGGTACTAATGAACATCTCCTGAATCTGCAAAATTACACCTCAGATTATGAGCAAATATTCTCAATTCCCTTCATTCATGGAAGACTATCAACAAATATATATTATAGACCACAGGGAGGTCCTAGTGAAGAATGGGTAAACAGATCACTATCTACACATTACAAATCAAATTAATAAATATTTGAGCACTAATAAGGATGGCTGATATAACTTTCTCCCCATCTCCCAATATCCCCAGTCTACAAAATAAACTTCAAAGTCCTTAGCAGAGCATCCCAAAGTCCTCCACATAGATTCTCAAATCTACCTTGCCAGTCTCACCTATCACTTCATTGCTCAACATACTAAACAAATTCAATTCTTTTCTATCTCAATGAAGAAGGTTGAGTTATATATATCTTCTAACACAGACCAATTTCTATTATACTAAACATCAAGCAACTGCCAAATTCTCTAATTTACAACTACTATTCCAAATGAAATACTGCTCAAATAATTTGTCAATGTTTCCTGAAGCTTAGAATTCAGTTACAATAAAAAAAAATTTCTTTATAAGATACATCAAAAAACTCATGTTAAAATAATTGAAGTTGAGACGGAAAGGGGGAGGGGGCAGGCAGAAGAGGATAAAGAGGGTATAAATTATGATGGAAGGAGACTTGAATTAGGGTGGTAAATACACAATACAACGTACAGATGATGTATTATAGAATCGTACAACTGAAACTATATAATTTTATTAACCAATGTCACTCCAATTAATTCAGAAAAAAACTGAATTTGATTAAATTGAATAAAAATGAGTACTGAATTGAATCCCCAACATCAAACATTGACCACTCAAAGCCATTACTGCAATTAACTGATGGTTGCAGCAAAGAACAGAGCACACCACCAAAGATACCCTTACTCTAACTCAAAAACATCTTCACAGGCTGTTAATGTACCAGTATTTAAGCATTTAGTCATACCTCTTTAACTTGAAAGCGGCTCACCAATACAAATTTATTTAGAAAAGGAAATTTTACTTATTTATTACTATTATGTTCTTCATTAATTAAAGTCACAGTATTGACAATGATCATTCTGCAAATGCCAAATTTATAGTTTAAAAAATTAATACATAAACACTCAATAGATCACTCATTGTTGTGTGTTATGATTTTTTTTTTCCAAACAAATGGTGTTAGAACAACTTGACATCTACATGCAAAGGAAAAATATCTAGACGTCGATCTTACACCTTTCACAAATTATAAAATGTAAACTATGAAACTCCTAAAAGATTAACATAGGAGAAAATCTAGATGACCTTGAGTTTGGTAAAAACTTGTTAGATACAACACCAAAAGCATGTCAAGAACGCCAACAGTATTCCCATGAAGGAAAAAACTGGACTCTACTAATATAAAAATCTTAAAACTGAAATATTAAAAACTTCTGATCTGCCAAAGACATTGTTAAAAGAATGAGAAGATAGACCGCAGACTGGGAGAAAATATTTGCAAAAGACATATCTAGTAAAGAAGTGGTATCCAAAGTACACAAAGAACTCTTAAAACTCAACAACATGAAAACAACCCTATTTTAAAAATAGGAAAAACAGGTGTGCAGACACCTCACCACAGAAGATGTACAGATGGCAAATAAGCACATGAAAAGATGCTCCTCACCAGCCACTGGGGCCTTGGCAAGAGGGTATTTTCCCTCTTCAAGACAGTATGTTTAGTCTTTACTCCAACCTTAAACAATAAATGTAACTGTAAAAGAGGAAAAAAATAATATACCTCCCTGACCTCTAAGTTTCTTATGAGCTGAACTAATACATGATTTCCAGACAAGGGTCTATGGCCTTCTGAAATGAAACAAAATCAAACAGCTCTGCAGTATTTTTCTGTCACTGCAGGTGTTCACAAAAGCAGTATTATGAAAATGTATAGAGATTCTTTTTTTTTTCTGTTTTAAAAATAATTATTTATTGTTGAAAGTATTACATATGTCCCCCTTTCCCCGCCTTGACTCCCTCCAGCCTGCCCGCCCCCGCCCCTGCCCCGCCCCCAGGCCTTCATCACCCCCCATTGTCTGTGTCCATGGGCCATGCATATACGTATGCATGATTACCTCCCACCCACCCACCCTCCTCTACCTTCCCTCCAAGATTCTGCACTTCGTTCCATGCTTCCATGTCGAGGGATTCTTTTCACCTAACAAGTCCATCTTTAACATTTATCCTACACCTAAGAATTACAGCTTCCAAGTTTATCTCTCATACTTATCCTCAAAGAACTTTTACGATAATGAATTAAATGTTTTTCTATACAAACTGTTACAATATACTTACAGTTTCACAAGTAAGACATCTGGTTTCATTAGTTAATGTTCCCTGAAAAATCTCATGAACCCATGTTGGGTCTGGTGTGCTGTTGTTGTTCTCACTGTCAATGTTACCATTCGGGAGACGGCCATTTTGTTTTTCCTGCTTTCTCTCTTCTTGTAATATATCAGCAATTGTATTTAGTAGGTAATTTAAAAACTCATGGGCATCTTGCTGCATGTAGTTGTCAAAAAGCTCTAAAAATAGAAATATATTAGAAAATTATTTCAGAATTAATAATTTCATTAAAAAGCTAACTTTAAAAAAGAATAGTATTCCATCAGAACTAAGTAAAAATGTTTGGTAGTGTTAGTAATTTACAAGAAATAAATATCTTTCACATCTAAAAATTATGACTGAATTTGGAGAAATAAAGTTAAGATGAATGAGAATCTTTAAAAATAAATACTAACTGATCCATGAGGAAAGGGCAAAACCTATCCTCATACATTTAACTTAATGTACTAGGAAGACAAGAAACAATAACTTTCTATTAGCTCATCTAATTTATTAGCCCACAAATATTACAACATGGCACGTTTTAAGAAAGTGGACAACCTCTTGCCGCTGTCAAGCCAAATGCATAAAAATCACACGGAAAGTATGTCAAAATTATAAATGACTGGGCCATACATCCCAGAGATTTTGATTTAGTAAGTCAGTCAGAGATGAGGCCTGCAACCTTGACTTCCCAACGCTCTTCCAGGTGACTCTGATGTTTACTGATGTTTAAGAAATAATGATATAAAGAATTATCTATTTAATCTAGATAATCTCCAAAGACTCTTCCAAATGTGAGATGTTATAACTCCAGGAAATATTCCCTGCAGTTATACAAATGAATAATTATAATGGAAACTAGAGGCCTGGTGCATGAAATTCGTGCACAGGGGGGGGGGTGTGTCCCTCAGCCCAGCCTGCACCCGCTTCAATCTGGGATCCCTCGAGGGATGTCTGACTGCCCGTTTAGGATCAGGCCTAAACGGGCAGTCGGACATCCCTCTCACAATCCAGGACTGCTGGCTCCCAACTGCTCGCCTGTCTGCCTTCCTGATTGCCCCTAACCGCTTCTGCCTGCCAGCCTGATCACCCCCTAACCACTCCAATGCCAGCCTGATTGATGCTTAACTGCTTCCCTGCCAGCCTGTTTGCCCCCAACTTCCCTCCTCTGCCGGCCTGGTCACCCCTAACTGCCCTCCCCTGAAGGGTTGATCGCCTCCAACTGCCCTCCCCTGCAGGCCTGGTCCTTCTCAACTGCCCTCCCTTGCAGGCCTGGTGCCTCCCAACTGCCCTCCCCTGCTGGCCATCTTGTGGTGGCCATCTTGTGTCCACATGGGGCCAGGATCTTTGACCACATTGGGGCAGCCATATTGTGTGTTGGAGTGATGATCAATCTGCATATTACTCTTTTATTAGATAGGATAGAGGCCTGGTGCACGGGTGGGGGCCAGCTGGTTTGCCCTGAAGGGTGTCCCGGATCAGGGTGGGGGTTCCCTTGGGACGTGGGGTGGCCTGAGCGAGGGGCCTGTGGTGGTTTGAAGGCCAGCCACGCTCCCTGGAGACCCAAGTGGAGGCCCTGGTATCTGGAATTTATTTACCTTCTACAATTGAAACTTTGTAGCCTGGAGCGGAGCCAAGCCTCCTACTCACTCCGTGGCCGGCAGCCATTTCTGTTGGAGTTATTATCCTTCTATAATTGAAACTTTGTAGCCTTAACGGAGGCCTGGGCCAGCCAGGGTGTGCAGAAAGCTTTGCTTCTTCCATTGCTGGCAGCAACCCTAACCTCTCTCTCTTTCCAGCTCCGTGGCTGCCGCCATTTCTGTTTGTATTTGTTTACCTTCTATAATTGAAACTATGTAGCCTTCAGTGGAGGCTTAGGCTGGCAAAGGCAGGCAGAAAGCTTGGTTTCCTCTGTTGCCTGGGAAACCCAAGCCTCCCTCCTGCTCTCTGTGGCTGTAGCCATCTTGGTTGGGTTTATTTGCATATTCACTCCTGATTGGCTAGTGGGCGTGGCTTGCAGGCATGGCTTATGGGTATAGCGGAGGTATGGTCAATTTGCATATTACTCTTTTATTAGAGAGGATACTGATAGTTGCTAACAGTAAGTGTTCTATCCTGTCCTTGACATTATACAATCCTAAAATTGAAGAATAAGAACTTTAGAGGTGGAATCTCGTTTGATCTTAAGAATCCTATGATATTGTTACTGACATTATTTTACAAATAGGGAAATGGGATCAGAGAGGATAAACTCAACACTGCCAGGAAACGGCAGAGCCAATATTCAGACCAGGCAGTTGAACTCCACCAAGCTGCACACAAAGCTTACAGCGTGAGCCTTGCACTCAGAGCACCTGCAGCTTAGTCAACACTATGCATTGAGAAATTACCTAGTTAGGAAATTTCACCTTCAGATCTTCAATGCACATTTAATAAATTCCAGAAAGACTACATTTTTAAATGAAAGAATATACAAATTTAGAAGAAAATTCAGGGAAAGTCTAAGATGAAACGAATACCAAAAATCACATTTTAGAAGAGCTACAAATATGACTGCATAAAATTAAGTTTATGCATTAGGAATCATTTAAAAGTTAAAAATAAACAGTGAAACCTGAAAATTTTTAATATTCTCTAAATATAAAGAGCTTATACAAAAGAAAATGCAAAATGGGCAAAGGACTTCACATCAACTTATAGAAACAAAATTCTAAAGGTTAAGAAACATGATTTTCCTATCTGTAAAATGAAATACCATCTTCCTTTGAAAGGCTACTGTAAAAATAAAATGGGCACAAGTGAAAATATTTCTCGGGGAGTTATATGAAAAGAAAATAAAGCAAGAGTTTAATTTTGGTGTCAAAAAGACCAAATATCATGTTTAATATGCAAGACTGGATTCATATTATGGGTCCACCTCTAATCATCACATGTCATAGGCAATTTATTTAACCTTACCTTTCTGTTGGATTGCAAATCAAATACAGTAATATTAAGAACGAAATTGAAGCCACACTTCATTTCTCTGCTATAAATTTGTCCTGAGGGGTTTGATCAGCCTTAAACTCCCTAAGTTATTTTTAACAGTTTTACAAGTTACTGTTTTAGCCTACACGGACTACACATCTAACGGATCTTTAATTTGGTATGCCATGTGTCCACTGGTTTTTGCTCACAAAGGACAGTAAATCCAAAGCACTATGACACTATTCCCCACCCCTGCTCACAGAAGTCACTGCACTACCCCTGACACTGAGACACCCTGCACCTCTGCAAAACCTCCTGGCCACCCAACTCTCTGAGACCAAGCCAAGCCCTGCTTGCAACCCTCAGGTGGTTCTGCCATTGGATCAGTCTAAGCCAAAGTTAAAACAACAGAAGTGAATTGCCTTTAACCTTGCCTCTTACTAGAATAATTTTCCATCCCTGAAATACAACTTCACCCCAACCCCAGTCTCCTGTTCCCTACTCCTCTCATTCCCTCTGTCCTTATTTCCTTCCTTAGCCTAGGGACTTTCTTCTTTCCTAATCCTTTATGCTGTTCCTTCTAAAAACCACTTTCTGTTCAAAACTCCCTACCTCTTCAACCTTTTGCATTTTCTAGCTTCCTGCTGCCACTTTTAAACAACCACACTCTCACTTGCATGTAAAAACTCATTCTCAATCAAAAAAAGTTCTAAAGATCTGGCCATACCACCTTCTCCCTCTTATCTCTGCAGTCATCTGCCAACCTCCCCTTACTCACCTACAGATGGCCTGACTCATGATTTCTCTGTCCAGCCTGACTCCTGCACCAACCTTGCTGCTTTCAGTGTTTACGCAGCTTCCTTACTTGCACGTGAACCCCTTAAAAATCAAAAGCTTTTCTTTCTCTTACTCTCTACCCCAGGTGACAGATACATAACAATCCACCTCAGAAGGCCCATTAGGAAAAGTACTGAGCCCTGGTTGGTGTGCTCAGTGGTTAGAGCAGTGGCCTGCACACCGAAGAATCTCGGGTTTGATTCCCGGTCAAAACCACATACCTGAGTTATAGGTTTGATCCCTGGCCCAGGTCAAGACGCATGGAGGAGGCAACCAACTGATGTGTCTCTCTCACGTTGATGCTTTTTTCTCTCTGTGTGTTTCTCTCTCTCTCTTTTCCTCCCTCTCTCCTCTTCCCTTCCTTCTACTCTCTCTAAAAATCAATGGAAAAATCCTCAGGTGAGGATTAACAAAACAAACAAAAAAGATAAGGACTGAAAGGCCCTGGCCTGGTAGCTTAGTTGGTTGGAACAGTTGTCCCTTACACCAAAAGGTTGCAGTGGAGGTAACCATCAATGTTTCTAACCTCTCTCTCCTCTCTCCTCTCTCTCTCTCTCTCCCCCCCCCCCTTCCTCCCTCTCTCTAAAAAAACAACAATCAATAAAAACATACCCTCAGGATTAAGAAAATTAAGAAAAATGATATAAGGTCCGGAAGGAAAGTATGCTAGAGTTGACTAGGGGAATTAAGAAAAGTGGAAACAAATTGGAAAAGTCAGTCATAGAGAGATCTAAAAAAGGAGGGTTATGGGAGAGGACCAGTAAGAAGATTTTATAAACACTGCCTAGTTAAGGTGAGAGCCGAATAATTCACTACGGTCGATAAAAAATATACTTTAACATATACGCATGTTTTTCAAAATAACTAGTTCTTTTTTTTTTTAAATATATTTTATTGATTTTTTACAGAGAGGAAGAGAGAGGGATAGAGAGTTAGAAACATCAATGATAGAGAAACATCGATCAGCTGCCTCTTGCACAACCCCCACTGGGGATGTGCCCACAACCAAGGTACATGCCCTTGACCGGAATTGAACCCGGGACCCTTCAGTCCGCAGGCCGACGCTCTATCCACTGAGCCAAACCAATTTCAGCAATTAGTTCTTTTTAAAAGCAAAACTGTGCAAATGTTTTTGCTTTTTAAAAAGTGAAACATCTTTTATTGAATGTTCTTTTAACATAGAACAATGACTTCATATTCACAGAAATACCCTGACTAACTTAAAGAGCCAGGAATGAGATGCAAAATAAACCAGAAAATACTCTTTAAGTGTTTTGTTGAAATATTTAAAATACTATATAGTGTATTTTCTATAAATATAGTATACTGAATATGCCAGAATCTTGCACTATCTGAGAACAGCCACTACAATTTTAAAAGCCTCAACCAGCACTTCATAATACCAAACATCAACTAAATGGCCTCAGGACAATCCCTGTAAACTACATTATATTTCATTTTTTAAATCATGGTTTTCTTTCTCCTGTGCTAAGTAGCATAATGGGAAAGGTGAATTTCAAACTTTCTTTGGAAAATTAAACAAACACATTCATTCATTCATTCATTCATTCACTCATTCATTCATTCATTCATCCACTCATTCAACAAATATTTAGTAAGCACCTACTATGTGCCAGGAACTGGATTATGTGCTGGGAATACAATGGTGAGCAAAAACAAATGGGTTCTCTCCATCATGGAACTGACAGTCTAGTGGGAGAGACAGACAATTTCATTATTAAATAAATGTATATAAAATGTATAAGCATTTATAGTCCTGATATAGCTGCAACATTAATGCCCAAAAAAAAGAAAACAAAGTCACTGCTTATAAGTAAGTTATGTTTTCTTTATAATTCAGAAATAGCAATAGCTTTCATGACACAAAATGTCTTTCATGCTCTTTTGAAGAAAAAAGACTGAAACGAATATGGGAAATTATTTACTCAAATATGTTTAATAAGTGTTATTTGTAAACAACTAATATTTCCTCATTTGAGGAAGACCAACACCTAAAAATAAATAAATATATATTAATTTATATTTGTTCTCTCCACAGCACCTGACATTATTACATATATACAGGATCCTTGAGACCAAGACCCTTTCTATCTCATTTACAGCCGTATCCCCAGCACTTAGAACAGTGCCTGCCACATAGCAGATGGACTTGACAGTTTTTGAATGAATGAACAAACTAACAAGGAACAGGGATTGAAACAGCTAAAAATGACCTGAGAAGACTAAATATGGTCCAAAATAACAATATGAACTATGTACAATGTCAAGATTCAGTGTCAGAGCACAGCTGTAGATGCCATCTGATCTGATGCTCAGGGTCACCGTAAATGATTCCACACTCTCCAGTTGAGTCAACTCTAGCTAACATAATTAGATCACCAACCTGTGTTTTAATTCTTCCAAAATAATAGAAAGCCTGGAGGAAGTTACTACTTTTAAACAGATGGTTTCATTTCTTACCTAGATCACTGCAACAGTCCCCTGGCTGGTCTCCCTGCTTTTTCTCATGTTGCCCAGCCTACCCATTCCCACAGTGTGGCCACCTAGCAGCCAGGGGCTCTTTCCCTAACACAGACCAGAACATATCACCTACTCATCTGCCCACAACCCTCAATGGCTTCCCATGGCTTTCAAAATTAAACCCAAGGTCTAGGGCTTGCCGTTCTCTAACTTTATCTTCATCTTACTCCACTCTAGCTACACTAATTCTCTTGATGTCCTTTCAGCACTTAGGGCAATTGCAGTTTCTGTTCTATCTGCTTAAGACAATTTTGCCTCAGACCTTCTAATGGCTTGTTTCTCACTTCAAAGCTCTAATCTAATGCCACTTATCAACTCCCTCATTCTCCATCCCCTTTCCCTGGTTTATTTTTCAGCACAGCTATGACACATTATCCTACCTAATAAAATAGTAATATGCAAATTGACTGCACCTTCGCTACGCCCAAGCCACGCCCACCAGCCAATCAGAATGAGAATGCAAATTACCCAACAAAGATGGCGGTTAATTTGCATACGCTGAGGGAGGGAGGAGTGAAGACTGAAGACAATTTAGAAGGAAGAGGGAGGAAAAGCGGAAAGCAAGGTGGCTGCCAGAGGGAAAGCCTGGGAGGGGCGGGGCGGAGCGGGGGCGGAGTGGGCTAGGCGGCAGCGGCACGTGGGTACAGGCGCGGCAGAAGCAACGGCAGACGCGCACGCCTCGGCAGCGGCCGCTTGCAGGATTCTTCCTGCAAATGGGCTACTAGTACTACAAAACTGTTTATTGTTTGACTTCCCCACTAGAATGTCAGCTCCCTCAAGGCAAGAGGCTTTGTCTTATTTCTATGTCCCTAGTTCTGCATAGTGCCTGGTACACAGTAGGAACTAAATATATAATAATTCAAATATTCAGCCAGTTTCACATCATCAAAGATAAGAGGTGTGGAGCAAGACTGATCATACTGCACTTAGGAGCACTGTGCCACAGTCCTCTTATGTTTTGACTGGGTGACACAAAATTAAAAAAAAATTCATTACTAAAATTAAAACAGAATCTTTCCAAAGGATATAAAAATGATTAGTTATATAAGGCGACAGTAGTTTAAAAATATGAAGCTAGTATCTACTGAGAATATAAAACTTAAGTTTATAACATACATGGAAGGAAACATTTAAGAAGAACAGAGAAATAGTGAAAATTAGTGGAAATACTGAAATGGGCAACATATTTTTGCAGAGATTTAAAACAAACCAGCAAATAAAATCTCAGAAGGAAGTTATGCAATGGATAACCTATGAAATCCTCTTCGATTTGTATGCTCTTCTCTACATATTTATCCAGGAAAAAATCAAAAGCTAAAAATATATTTCAAAACATACTTAAAAATACCACCAGCATCAAAATAATAAAAATGCTTTTCTATTAAATAGTTTCTAAAGTACAGAAACATGAAAACAAAACTTATGAGATGGGTCTGAAATATTTAATCTAGAATTAGTCTCATTCAACGAGGTATTTAAGAAGTCTATTGTGCATCAATTCACTCTGCCTAAACACAAAAAAATCAGAAAATATTTAACAATTAAAACATAATAAACACTGTTTTTTATACCAGCTTTGAGAAGCAAACATATAAAGCTATGGGTATTTAACCACACAGAACTTCCACAACACAGTAATTTGAACTCTGAGTCAATCTAAATTTTTAAAAATCATTGTACACTTACAGATCATATTATGGACTTCATACATTGTGTCCCCATTAAATTTATATGTTGAAACCCTAAACCCCAGTGTGATACTATTTGGAAATAGGGCTTTTGGGAGGCCATTTAGGTCTTGATAGCTGAGATTAGTGCCCTAATCAGGAGAAACATGAGAGCTTCTCAAGTAAAAGGATTACCATTTTCTTTTCGTAATCTTGTTATGAACTTCTTGGGAGGTATTACTCCAACCTTTTTCTTCTGGGTGGCTATGCTATGGAACAGATCCGCTAAGCACGTAAGAAGATTCTCCTTCTTCCTAGGTTGACTCTTGTATGCTAGAACTTTTTCCCGAAATGGACGACAAAAATAAAGTGCTTGAAGAACTGAATTGCAGTAGCAGGTATTCCCAAACTAGAATAGAAAAAAAATTTTTTGGTTAAATTTAGGAAAACACATTTTTAAGAGAAAGAATTTGTATAGTTGAGAGAAGAGAAAGAGATAGGGAATTTTTGATCCTCACATATTAAAAGGTATCTAAAAATAGAAATAGTTATTCTTACTGCAAACCAGCCATATTAACAATAAACAGATGATCTAGGCATCCGTCTCAGATTAAAATTGAAGGAAAATATATGCAATAAATCTGGCCTTTGTGAAAACTGGTTTAAAGAACTATATAGTTTAAATAGAAAGATTAGTAAGGGTTTTGGATTCTGGATAATTTTAAAATTCCCTTTTTTATTAATAGTATTGGTTGTATACTAAGCATTTTATATATTGTACATTTAAAAATATAACTTTCAAAAATTATTTAAAAAACAAAAAAGTGAGGTGTGTATTTTTTAATCAGATTCTTAAGGGCCACCCAAAAACAAACAAACAAACAAAAAAACAAGCTAGAAAAAACAAGACCCTTTGAAATATTACATTAAAAATCCTCAATATGAGCCTTACAACCACTGAAATGCTAGATGACTTATTCTTGCTCTATGAGAAAGAAATGAAGTTTAACCTGAGTTATATCCTGAACTATGTATGGCTCTGTCTCTTATTGGCCATGTAATCTGGAGTATGTCACTACACCTTACTGAATTTCAATTTCCTCCTCTTTAGGAAAAACTATACTACCTACAGAGAAAATGACACAGAGCTTAATAAACATCTATTGCCTTCTTTTTCCCTTCCCACTAATAGATACCGGCTCCTAAAGTAAGCTGATAAAAAAACCCAAAAATCAATGAATGAGGGTTTGGGGAGTACTTTGATACTGTTAAAAAGGAATGATGACAATTTTTACAGTACTGCCATGGGGTGAGATCACATATATATTAATTTTAAAAGGCTAGGTAAAGCCCTAGCCGATTTAGTTGAGGGGATAGAGGGTCAGCTTGCATACTAAAGGGTCCCGGTTCTATTCTAGTCAAGGGCACGTAACTCCGTTGTAGGCTCAATACCTGGTTGGGGCACATGCAGGAGGGCAATCAATCGATGTGTCTCTCTCACATCAATGTTTATCTCTCTGTCTCTCCCCTTCCCTTCCACTCTCTCTCTAAAAAAATAAATAAATAAAATAAATCCTCAGGTGAAGATTAAAAAAAAAATTACTTCAAATAACTTTAAAACAGAATTTTTACTATATATATACCATGGAAATACAGTCTAAGAATAAAGAACAAATATAAAACAGCATTCAGTCATACTGTTAGAACTAATCCACTGATATTATTTTAAAACTAGTACAGATATACTGTAGGACAAAGCAAGCAAGGGATTATGTTAATATCCTTAGGAACCAAAATTTTTAATGTAAAGAGAAAAAAGATAACAATACAAGTCACAGAGTAAAAGCCCTATAAACTTACATTGGAATTAGAAATATCAGTATAAAATGGTGCCTTTTTGTAAATCTGAGAGAGAGAATGTGTGTTTGTTCAAGGTCTGTCCACCGAAAAGGCCTAGCAGCAATAAGCTTTCCCTGTACCCACACTGTGGCCTCTAAAAAGCCTTTTCCCACAGAAAGGAACTAAAACACCTTGCAGATAGGGTTATGCAAGGTCTGGGACAGGAAATGAACAATGTATAAGATTAGCCTAGAGAATATTTTAATGTGGATATAAAAGCCAACTTGCATCAAGAAGAATTACCACAACGAATAAAGAGCACATCAACTACATAAAAATCTATGAATTAATAATAACATTTTAAAAACTCTGTCATTAGTCTCCAGTGGAGGTTATAAACTAACATATAATAAGAAAGCAAGTTTTATCTTGCCTTTATGTAATAATCTTATTTCAGGGGGCACTAAATATTTGAAAAAGTAAATTCTTGTTCATAGATAATTTCAGCTAATAAATTCAGAAGAAATGGTTGTAAATAATGAATTAGGCAAAAATTATCAATAGATACTAAAAACATTAGTTAAATTCCCAAAAATAATAATTAAAGATTATTATGAAACTTTAAAATGGAGGGCTCAGACCTGAACCCCCAATGCATTCCAGCATCATTAAAAATGAACAATAAACTTTTATTCTCATGAAGTAATATAGAGCATTTCCTATAAAGTATTCTTGTCTTACAAAACAGAACCACTAAACTTTTGTCAAGTGTCTAGATGGAATTACCAATTTAGAAGACATTCAGGAACAGAGAACAAGTTAAACAATACCACAAAAACAGGAATAGGGACATGAGAGTCCTAGAGGATATATGACTTCTTATTCATAATGCTAATCAGAGCCAAGAGCTGATTTCATAAAGGCAGATGCTTTTTTAAAAAATTTATCTTTAAAGTATTACAGATGTCCCCTTTCTTCCTCCCACCCCATTGACCCCCTCTTCCTCACCCTTTCCCACTCCCCAGGCCTTCATCACACTATTGTCTGTGTCCATAGGTTATGCATACACTCATAAGTTCTTGGGTTACCACCCACCCACCCCCACCCTCACCTTCCCTCTGAGATTCGTCAGTCTATTCTATGCTTCTATGTCTCTGGATCTATTTTGTTCATTAGTTTATTTTGTTCATTAGATTCTACATATGAGTGACATCATGTGATACTTGTCTTTCTCTGACTGGCTTATTTTGCTTAGCATAATACTCTCCAGGTCCCTCCATGCTGTCTCAAAGGGTAAGAGATCCTTCTTTTTTATTGCTGCATAGTATTCCTTGGTGTAAATGTACCACAACTTTTTTATTTACTGGGCAGATGCTTTAAAGGCTTTCTAGAGAAATGCTAAGTGTGTGATGATGCTGCATTAATATTACTGTTTACAAATATAACTAGGGATATACTTCAATGAAGCTTATTCAGGGGCTAGGGACACCTGCAGTAGAACCTATAATTGTAAAGATTAATTTACCAATTACTTAGTACTAATATGAAAAAATACGATGACCAGACTCTAATGACCAACAAACTATGGCTCTGTCAATTGAAGATATAATCTCCATAATTTGGATATTTTTATTTAAGAATAAGCAATAAGGTCTCTGACAACTTCCACAGAGGAAGTAGATAAAAACAAAAGATAGCATCTCACAGTATATTAGAAAATCTTATAATGAAGCTTGATCTACTTATAAAAAATCCTAAGTAAATGGGATAAGCTGAGGGACTAGAGGAAATCTATATTTTGTACAGAGGGTTGAAAGTCAGCCCCTTGCTCATCTTCTGAATATAAAGCAAATGGTAACATTATAATCACTTATTTGAGGTTTCTAGTGTGGTCTTCATTTACTTACCTTCATCAATCCCACCAAAGGAATATTAAAGGCTGAAGTATTTCTCCAGAATATGCTAACTTTTCATCTTATTCACAACTTTGAAACTTCTTCAATTGTTTGATTTTTAATAGTAACTTTCATTCAAGTTCCTAAAACCTCAAGTTATACCCTTAAAGTAAATCCTCATACAAAAAAGTGCTTGGGATGACTTCCTCCATTCTTCTTGTTTCTGAACGCTCAATTTCTGAAAAAAGACAATCTTTAGGGCTGAAATCTACCCTGTGGTTTTTTCAGCTGGTTCTGACAATCAAAGATATGACTAGAATTAAAATCAGGGGAAACAAATTTTTAAAGTTGCCACTCTCCTCAGGACCTGATCACTGATTTTTTTTTTCAACTTCATGTTGAACACAATGACCTATTCTTGCTTTCTCTAATGACTTTTCCTCTACAGCTTAAAAAAATGCCCCCCCACAAATATTTATTATATCCACATCAATAAGATCATTTAAGCATATATCCCTAATATATACATAGTTTATAAATTCTATATGTACCACATTGCGTACACTAAAAATATAACAAATGTGATTTAAATGAAGTCAACATTTGAAATTTTTGTCTTACTTATACTAATTTTTTTTATTTCCACTAAAAATTATTGATATTTAAGTGAGAGCAATGAAACTGGAGTTTGTTTGGGGTTGTTTTATAAATTGTGAGTTATAGATTTTAATACAGTGATTTGATAGTGTGAGTTATTTGGATATGTGGTTTGAATGGCTATCAAAGTTGAAAAAAGTATCTTCACAAAGATACATATGCAGATCTAAATGGAAAAGAGTTTCCTTGATGGCACTTACTCTCTAAATTAGTGTTAAATTTTAAATCCTTATCTGCCAAATTTGTTTGAATTCATTCAATAACTATCTGCCTCATGAGCAACACAGTAAAGCAACTAAGCATACCTGAAGCATGAAGCCAAACTAAGTTTGAGTCTGGTTCTGCTACTTGACCTTGGAAAATAATTAAGCGGCTCTGTTCCTCAGCTTTCCACCTGAACAATGGGGTATATGACAGCACCCACCTCTTAGAATCTTGTAAAGAATTAAATAAATAATCTGCACAAAGCACTTAGGATAGTTCCTAGCACCTTATCATTCAGGTACTTTTGAAATAACCTTTTAAAGCCATTTGGCCATTTTGAAGAATTAGAATAACTGAAATTAAATCATATAATCTCTAAGTCTATATTTAAGTTATAATACATTGCAATGGCATCCTATCTAATAAAGAGGGAATATGCAAATTGACCATCACTCCAACACACAAGATGGCCGCCCCCATGTGGTCAAAGATGGATGCCCCCATGTGGACACAAGATGGCCACCACAAGATGGCCTGCAGGGGAGGGCAGTTGTGGGTGATCAGGCCAGCAGGGGAGGGCAGTTGGGGGCAACCAGGCCTGCAGGGGAGGGCAGTTAGGGGTGACCAGGCCTGAAAGGGAGGGCAGTTGGGGGCGACCAGGTCGGCAGGGGAAGGCAGTTGGGAGCGACCAGGCCTGCAGGGGAGGGCAGTTGGGGGCGACCAGGCCTATAGGGGAGGGCAGTTAGGGGCAACCGGGCCGGCAGGGGAAGACAGTTAGGGATGACCAGGTCGGCAGGGGAAGACAGTTAGGGGCGACCAGGCCGGCAGGGAAGGGCAGTTAGGGTTACCAGGCCTGCAGGGGAAGGCTGTTGGGAGGGACAAGGCCTGCAGGAGAGAGCTGTTGGGAGGGAGCAGGCCTGCAGGGGAGGGCAGTTGGGGGAGAAAAGGCCTGCAGGAGAGGGCAGTTGCGGGGGACCAGGCCAGCAGGGGAGGGCAGTTAGGGGCAATCAGGCCTGCAGGGGAGGGCAGTTGTGAGTGATCAGGCCAGCAGGGGAGGGCAGTTGGGGGCAACCAGGCCTGCAGGGGAGGGCAGTTAGGGGTGACCAGGCCTTCAGGGGAGGCAGTTGGAAGGGACCAGGCCTGAAAGGGAGGGCAGTTGGGGGCGACCGGGCCGGCAGGGGAAGACAGTTAGGGATGACCAGGTCGGCAGGGGAAGACAGTTAGGGGCGACCAGGCCGGCAGGGAAGGGCAGTTAGGGTGACCAGGCCTGCAGGGGAAGGCTGTTGGGAGGGACAAGGCCTGCAGGGGAGGGCAGTTGGGGGAGACAAGGCCTGCAGGAGAGGGCAGTTGCGGGGGACCAGGCCAGCAGGGGAGGGCAGTTAGGAGCAATCAGGCTGGCAGGGGAATGGTTAGGGGATGATCAGGCTGGCAGGCAGAAGCAGTTAGGGGCAATCAGGCAGGCAGGCAGGCAGGCGAGCAGTTGGGAGCCAGCAGTCCTGGATTGTGAGAGGGCAGTTGGACATCCCTCAAGGGGTCCCAGATTGGAGAGGGTGCAGGCTGGGCTGAGGGACACCTCCCACCCCGTGCACGAATTTCATGCACCAAGCCTCTAGTACATGTACATGAATAAGAGAGTGTGATACTATCATCTCTTTGGCACTACTGGACTTGAGGTAATAGCACACCATTTCACATGGGGATAGGGCATGGATGCCAGTACCATCCATTTATTAACAATTAGTAAAGCTTAATCTAGGTTTCATTTTTAAATAAAAATAAAGCTTAGAAATTCTAATATTTTCTTCCCATTTCCCTAAGATCATCTTACATTACTTTTAGAGACTACTGGTTTTAACATTATGTCAACCATTTACAAATGTTTAAATGCTCCACTATGCCCCATGCTGGAGGTTGGTGTTGGTGTCTGTCCTGTGAACATCCCCCTCTAGGAAAGGCCCTCTTCCCTGGGACCACAGTTTCTGTTTAGGTGGCCCTGTCTGTACCACTATACTTCACATTGCCTGACCCAAGCCCTCACTGCAGCCAAGTGGACCTAATCCTTCCACATGCTAGTGGTCATCTGTCACCTACACCACACACTTCTCTACTGCCCCAAGCTTCCTTTTACGAACTGACTTCTCTAGGAAAATTCTGTAGGGCTGTCTATCAATCACTTGACAGTGTGGGGCACTTGATCCAATCTAGCCAGAGAATCTGGACCAGAGTTGTCAGGTCTGATGTGGATGTTCTCGGTGATTTCGGATAATGTAAAACTCAATTAGCCAATGGCCATCAAATTGATGCAAAAGAAAACAGAACTAAGAGACATTTGCCTTATCAACTTCATAACCCACAAATAGAAAGTTTCATTTATTTCTCTCTCTCATCCATAATGGCCCCTGTTCTCTGGATCCAGAATTCCAACTAATGACTACTAGCAATTCAGGCTAATTAGCCTTTTATAAGATAGTCTAGGAACACAATTATTCTATATAATAAAAGGTTAATATGCAAATCTACCGAACGGTGGAACGACCAGTTGCTATGACACGCACTGACCATCAGGGGGCAGACGCTCAACATAGGAGCTGCCCCCTGGTGGTCAGTGAGCTCCCACAGGGGGAGCGCCACTCAACCAGAAGCCAGGCTCACGGCTGGCAAGCACAGTGGCAGTGGCAGGAGCCTCTCCCGCCTCTGCGGCAGCACTAAGGACCCCCAAGGGGTCCTGGACTGCGAGAAGGCATAGACCGGGCTGAGGGACCCCACCTCCAGTGCACAAATGTCGTGCACCAGGCCTCTAGTAATTTTATAACAAAGATATGAGAGGGAAACACATCCCATGGTAGCCTCACAAATAGATTTATTGAGCTCAACCTCTTATGTTTAGGGATTATTGTATTAGAAAATTAATATAGAACTATACAATAAAATAATGCAAATAGGCTATTAAAAATGTATCAACTGTACAAAAAGTAGCAAATGCACTCTACTATCAACTCTAAGTACTCATCAGCTACAAGAAACAGGGAAGAAGGCAATCTGGTTTATCAGAATAAAACAACTTATTTTCAAAGAATTAGCTTACTGTATAAATAGCTGGCATGCAAGTAAGATATTTTTCAGCAAAAGAAAGTTTCCAGGGACAGGAAATTTAAAAAAAACTGAAATGTCAATCTGTGAATTAACTAAGACACCCTCCCCTGACCCAAAATTCTAACCTTAATTTTTAAGAAACTCCTATAGTATAACTCTACAAATAAAAAACGGAGAGGGGAGCAAGAAAGAAACAGAAGTAGTAATTTAAGGGCTTACAGAAAAAGGTTAAAAGTAGAAAACACAATTGCCAAGTAGCCTGAAGTACAAATCACAGAAAAGTTAATCATTATACCGGTTCTGATGCATCTACTCTTACCACCAATTTATTTCTGAGTATAATTCAAGGTGTTCATCAATCTTTCATAGCCAGAGCGCTGGCTACCTGTGGTATCTCAATTCTTTATCATAACTAGGAATAAAGATCAGAAACTATACTTCTACTCATTAAATGAATCTGTGGAGGGGATAAAGACAAAGCTTCCTCTGATGGTCTCTTACTAACTTCACTCCCTTCTGTTTCTCTCTCATTTTTAAAATATATTTTTATTGATTTCAGAGAGAAAGGAAGAGGGAGAACGAGACAGAAACATCAATGATGAGAATCATCCATTGGCTGCCTCCTGAACGCCCCTTACTGGGGATCGAGCCCGCAACCTAGGCATGTGCCCTGACCCCCTAGTTCATAGGTTGATGCTCAACCACTGAGCAACACCGGCCAGGCCATTCTTCTTCTCTTGATTTCATTGAATTTCAATTACTCAGCTTAGGGAAAAACACAAACACTATCTTTTGCATTCAGATTGATCCACAGGGAGTAATAAAAATGGAACCTTCTGCCCTAGCCGGTTTGGCTCAGTGGAGAGAGCGTTGGCCTGCAGACTGAAGGGTCCCAGGTTCGATTCCGGTCAAGGGTACGTACCTTGGTTGCAGGCTCCTCCCCAGCTTGGGCCCTGGTCGGGATGCGTGCAGGAGGCAACCAAGTTTCTCTCGCATTGATATTTCTCTCTGTCTTTCTCTGTCTCTGCCACTCTTTCTAAAATTCAATGGAAAAATATCTTCAGGTGAGGATTTAAAGTAAATAAATAAAAATAAAGTGGCTGTACCATGTAAAAAAAATAAAAAAGTGGTACCTTCTTAGAAACCCATTTTGTACACGGTCGACAGTGAAATTTTGATACTGTTATCGAATTAAATTAAAAACAACAGCAGAGCCTTGGCCAGTGTGGGTCAGTGGATAGATCATCAGTCCACGCACTGAAGGGTCATGATTCGATTCCTGGTCAGGGCATGTACCTGGGTTGCGGTTTGTTCATAATCCCAAACAGGGCTTGTGCTGGAGGCAAGCAGTTGATGTGTCTCTCTCATATCAATGTTTCTCTCTCTCTCTAGCTCTCTCTTTCTCTACCTCCCTCTCTTTCACTCTCTCTGAAAAGCAATGGAAAAAATATCCTCAGGTGAGGATTAACAACAACAAAAAACCCCACACACAAAACAAACAATTTTAAAAAAAAACAGAAAAAACATTATAGAATTTTAATACTCATTTTATCTAGGATGTTGTGTTACTTGTTTTGAGGCTATCTGTAAAAAAAGTTAGACACAAAGTTGGTGGTAATAGTAGATAAAAAGTTGCCTGGCCATTGTAGCTCAGTGGTTGAGCATCGACCTATGAACCAGGAGATCACAGTTCGATTCCTGGTGAGGGTACATGCCCAGGTTGTGGGCTCAATCTTCAGTAGGAGGTGTGCAGGAGGCAAAGGCAACTGATCAATGATTCTCTCTTGTCATTGATGTTTCTTTCTCTCCCTCTCTGAAATCCACTTAAAATAATTTTTTAAAAATAGACACAAAGTTGAAATACATGATGGGGTAAAAGTAGGTTTACAGTTATCAGTATACAAAACACAGAGTGTATTCTGTATTATTATTTATTGTATTTTTTTCCATACAAACAACTATAAACTTACTTTTGCCCCAGCCAATATTTAACTGTTGTGGTTTTTTTTTTTTTTTGTATTTTTATTATTATTGATTTTAGAAAGAAAGGGAGAAAGATCAATGAGAGAGAAATGTCAACATCAATTGACTGTCCCCTGACCAGGAATCGAACCAACAACGCTCAACCACTGAGCCACACTGGCTGGGCCCAGCCTGTATTTATACTGGCAAAGGTTAAAGGCAAAACAACTTTCAATATATACTACTACTAGAGGCCCAGCGCACAATTAAATCGTGCAGGTAGGGTCCCTAGGCCTAGCCTCCTGTGATCAGGGCTATCTTCTGCCTGTTCGCCAGTCCCCAGGCCGAACGCCACCTCCACTGCCAGGCTGTCAGGCCTCTGGGATCACCAGCTCACCCCCGGCTGCTCAGGGGCTCAGGCCTGTGGGAAAGCAGGTGCTGGAGACTTCACCTCCATGCCCGTGCGCTGGGCCGGCTGCTGATGGAACACGCTGCCTGCTTGGGGCCACTCATGTGGATGCCGCTGCCGCCACCACTGCTGCTGCTGCTGGGGCTTGAGGTGCTGATGGAGGCTGTGGGGCGTGCCCACAACCTACCCGACCCGGCGTGAGCAGCCCCGAGCTGGCAGCGCATTCCATCAGTGGCTGGCCCGGCGCACGCACATGGAGGTGAAGTTGCCGGTGCCCGCTTTCCCGCAGGCCTGAGCCCCCGAGCAGCCAGGGATGAGCTGATGATCCCAACCGCCTGACAGCCACCTGGTCCTCCCGCCACCCAACCCGATTCCCCCGTTCGCCATCACTGATCCATAGGAGCCTGTGGACTAAGTGGAGGGACAAAGAGGTCAGGAGTTCAGCCTGCTCACCAGTCCCCACTCCCGCTCGTGGGCCGGGAGGCGGGGAAGGGAGGGACCGAGAAGTGGTCAATGCCACCTCATGGCAACTGGTCGTTTGGTCGTGACACCTCTTGGCCTTTTGTTATTATGACTAGTGGCCCGGTCACAAAATTCGTGCACGGAGGGGGCGGTTCCCTCAGCCCAGCCTGCACCCTCTCCAATAGGGGACCCCTTGGGGGATGTCCGACTGCCGATCGGGCCTAAACCGGCAGTCGGACATCCCTCTTGCAATCTGGGACCTCTGGCTCCTAACCGCTCACCTGCCTGCCTGCCTGATTGCCCCTAACTGCCTCTGCCTGCCTAATCACCCCTAACTGCCCTCCCTTGCCAGCCTGGTTGCCCCCAACTGCCCTCCCCTGCCGGCCTGATCTCACCCCCAAAGACCCTCCCCTGCCAGCCTGATCTTGCCCCCAACGGCCCTCCCCTGCCAACCTGATTTTGTCCCCAACGGCCCTCCCCTGCTGGTCTGATCTCGCCCCCAACTGCCCTCCCCTTGCCGGCCTGGTTGCCCCCAACTGCCCTCCCCTGCCAGCCTGATCTCCTCCCTAACTACCCTCCCCTTGCCAGCCTGATTGCCCCCAACTGCCCTCCCCTGCCAGCCTGATCTCGCCCCCAACTGCCCTCCTCTGCTGGCCAATTTGGTTCTAATTGGTCAGTTTCTATGCCAGTCAGTGTCAAAAGCTCCACCTCTTAGGCAGCTATTGGCTCCTTACAGTTGACCCAGATTTGGTTCTGATTGGTCAGTTTCTATGCCAGTCAGTGTCTCTGGGCCTATCAACAGGGCCTGTTCAGAAAGGCAGGGCTGATCAGCAGCCCTGGTGGAGGCTTGAAGAGAAATGGAGGCAGGGCTGCTGGCCAGGCTCAGAGGGAAAGAGAGAGGCAAGTGCTGGTCAAAAGCTGCCACAGATGCTACAGATCTGCCCCAGCTTCTCTCTTCAGGTCTCTTTCCGGACCTGATTCAAAGCCCCCTCAGCATCACTGCTGGGTCACCGGGCCTGCAGCTGCAGTAGTTAGTGCTGGGTCGCCATGGCAACCCAGCGCTGACTTCAGGATGGTCAGCCTTTGGTCACGATTGGTCGTTACACCCTGGCTCTTTATTATAGAGATGATTGTTCTTCAAAAAATGGGTCTTTTGGGAGACTATCAATGGGCACAACTTTACTACAATTCAATACACATATTAATATTGGAGTCTGAACCAAATAAAGGTGAGTCACCAAAGAAATTGGGGTTCTGCCATCCCCAGAATTGAAATGAGGCTTTTGATCACTAGACAACTCAGAAACAATCCAGTAAGTATAAGAAAACTTCAGCAACAATAAAAACTATAAATACTAACCTGAGAAAAATAACAGAAAATACTGCCTTTGTGAAATAAGATAAAAACAAAAACAAAAGTAACATTCTAAGAAATAAAAAGTGTAATGAGTTGAGAAAAAAAAGTCAAAGAAATCGTCTAAAATGCAGAATTAAAAAGGCACATGATCAAAAATGGGGGGTAGGGGGAGAGAACCAAGATGGCGGCAAAGTTAAACAAATGAACTGCACTGCTCACAGCAACTTCAAAAATACAACTAGAGGACAGAGCATCTGCCACCCAGAACCACAGAAGAGCTGGCTGAATGGCAGATTTACAACTAAGAGGGAAGAGGAAAGAGCAAACGCGGAGGGGCTGAGGTGCGGAGGCACGTGAATCGGGCTGATGGCGGGGGAAGGGACGCGCAGCTTTTTTTCCAACCCGAAGGGAGACAAGCTCCCAATCACTCTGAAATCCAGTTTCTGGGGAGGCACGGGGGACCCAGACACCTGTGGGGAGAAGCTGGACTCTCGGCCATCGTGTCAGAAGGCGAGAGTGACTTTCTTGCAGAGGTGCGCCCAGCAATCAGTGTTTACTGCGCTGGAGCGCGGGACGCAGGGACTTGGAAGCGCAGAAGGGCAGAAAAAGCAGACTTGCAGCCATTGCGGTTTGCCACGCCCTAGCCTAGTGACGCCCTGAGACCCCGCCCCACCCTGAGACCTGCCCCGCACATTCTACAAACCCGCCCAGGCTCCAAACAGCAGCTTTTGCATATAAATGGCCTGCCCTGTGGCAGCTTAACCAAATAAACTGTAGTTCCAGTCAGACTGCTCCAAAACCACTCAAGCAGGAGGAGAAAACTGCAGTTTTTGCTGTAACTCCTGCTAAGTGGCCTCAGACAGTAGCTGACCTGCACCCCATTGGAGACCCAGAAACGAGGGCATCTAGTGGTCGGTGTGAGACGACGCCAGATTTCAACCACTCGCATAAGGGATACATTCAAGAGGCAGATTCAGTGAGCGCCAAAGCCTTGCTGCAACAAGTCCTGGCCCATAAACATGTCTCCTGCACAGCAACTCTTCCTTTATAGACAAAGAGGGTCCTCACAGCCAATTGGCCTGGAGGACAATTCCTCCCAGTGACACCAACAACAATCAAGACTTAACTACACAAAGGAGGACCAAGATGGAGGCATAGGGCAGACGCCTGATCGTTGCCTACCACAACAATTTTGAAACTACGACGGGAAAACAGAGCAGACACCATCCAGAACCACCGGAGGGCTGGCTGAGCAGATGCTCTACAACTAGAATAAAAGAAAGGGGTATGCGGGATGATGCTGATGCTGGTGAGCCAAAGACCACACTTTAAGAACTACGGCTCTGGCGACACAATGGCGGCCTGGAACGTGCTCGGCGCAGTTCCCCCGGCGGTCTCCGGCCGAGGGGACGGCTCCACTCGCTGCCGAGCACGGACAGACGAGCCCCTGGGAGACATGGGGTGGGAGACCCCGCGCTTGCTGACCCCCGAGTCCTTCGAGAATCTCAGCGCCCCGGAAGCGGCCAGGTGCGCACGCCCAGCGACCGGCCACCGCTGCAGACCTGAGTGCCGACGCAGTGACCCCGGAACAGCCCGCCACCACGCACCGGTCACACCGGAGCTTCGCTGAGCCCGCCGCCCAACGAATTCCGCGGCAGCCGCCCTGGAGCTTTGAGAAAATGGCCGAAGGAATTGCTGAGAGGGAATTGACCGACAGGAATTGGGATCAAGAAGACGAAGCCCCACTGGGTCCCAGGTCCGGGTGAGGCTGGGACCCGGGTCAGGGTGAGGCTGAATTCCAGGTCCGGGTGAAGCCGCGCACCCCTGGATCCGGGTGAGGCCGCACGCCCCTGGGTCCAGGTTAGGCTGGGTCCCGAGTCCGGGCGAGGCCGTGCGCCCCTGGGTCCGGGTGAGGCCACGTGCCCCTGAGTCCAGGTGAAGCCATGCCCCTGGGTCCGGGCGAGACCAAACCAGAGGGAGTCGGACCTGCATTACCACCATTTGTCCACCATCCAGAGCTGAAAAGTCAGTGCCGACATGTACACATAAGGAACTGGTGGACATTGAAATTGGGTCTCAAAAGAACTGTTGGTCCAGAAAGAAACTCACTACAGACTGATTCATTTGCCTGTCAGCATAACTATTATTGCTCGTCTCACATTCGGTTCTTATAAGTGTATTTCTAGTAACACATGATCTCACTCATCTAGGGGAAATGATGAACAACATAGACTGATGAACAAGAACAGACTCAGAAACAAGGAGGCATCAATCGGACTGTCGGGCCTCAGAGGGAGGGTAGGGGAAGGTGGGGGTAGGGGGGAGAGATCAACCAAAGGACTTGTGTGCATGCATACGAGCCTAACCAATGGTTAAGGACAACAGGGGGGTGGGGGCATCCGTGGGGAGGGGTGTGGGATGGGAATGGGGGGATGAGGACAAATATGTGACACCTTAATCAATAAAGAAATTTAAAAAAAATGGGGGGGGGTAGGGAAGGAAATATAGAGAATCAGTCTAAGTGTTTCAATATGCATCTAACAGTATTATAAAAAAAGACAGAACAGAGAAATTATATTAATTGAAAAGAAATTATTCAAATAATAGTATCAGAAATGTTCCAGAACTAAGGAAAAGAAATCATCAGTCTGAACAGGCACATAAATGCCCAATGAAATAATGGGAGGGAGGAGATCAAGACACATGAAAACTCAGAACATTGTGAACGGTAGATACAGAGCATCCTAAATGCCACAGACCCAATTTTTTAAATGGGGAGATAGCCACATACAGAAGAGATCAAGAACCAGAATGGCATCAGCCCTCTCAACAGAAGTCAGAAAATAATAGAATAAGGCCTTTAAAAATTCCTCAGGAAGGTTATAACCTAAATCTACATGTAGCTGTTAAAATAACAAAAATGTTTTTAGCCCAGCTGGCATGGCTCAGTGGTTGAATGCTGACCTATGAAACAGGAGGTCAAGGTTCGATTCCCTGTCAGGGTACATGCCCGGGTTGCAGGCTCGATCCCAGTGTAGAGCATGAAGGAGGCAGCCGATTAATGATTCTTTCTCATCATTGAATTTTCTCTCTTTCCCTCGCCCTTCCTCTCTGAAATCAATAAAAATATATATTTTTTAAAAATTTACATACACAAGATCTCAAAGTTTATCTCCCATGTACACTTCCTAAAGAAGCTACTGTAAAATGTGTTCCACAAAGCCAGGGAGAAAACTGGAAAAGAAAACAGGATCTAGAAAAGACAAAACGTGAAGGGAATGTCCAAGTGGTGGAAAAGGAAGGGCAGGCAATGGCTGCACAAAAGGACAGAAGGCTCCAGGGAAGGGAGAATTTGCCTAATGGACATGTTCAGTGAAAATTGATATTGAGAAAACCTTTTTTTTTAAAAATTCTGATGAAGATTAACTGGAAGAGTAAATGGAAATTAAGGAAATAGAAAAATAAAGCAATGATTAATTCCATGTTGGGAGAATAGCAGGGGATGGTAGTAGAAGAACTAAATTTCTTATCTGTCCTAACAGGAAGTCAATAGATTAGTTTTTTTTTAAATAGCATAATTTTAAAAGTAGAAGTATAAGCACTTTAATAATCTAAGGATAAATTCCAGAAAAAAAATAGTCTGAGGAGTAATAAGCAGTCTTCGCTGCAGAGGGGCTAGAGGGTGGAGACTGCCTATTCTTTGTGACAAGCTTTACACTTGTAGACGTGATTCCCAGAGCAGGGGAGGGTATACATGTCACTCCAACTGCTTTTCCCAAATCACACAAGAAATCTATCTCATACATCATAATTACATACTAGTATTTAGCGACACACCAATTTTGTTCAATTTAACTTAATTACCTATAACATCATATGTAGCATATTTTTAAATACTCAACATGGATCCACCTAACAGTATAGTATAATAGTATATTGATTACCACAGCAATTATATAATACAGATTTGTGGTGTTTTCTGATGTTGCAGAAGAGTTAAAAATTCTAAAGCAGGTTCTTGCAAAATTTCAATAATATATAATTACTAGAATTACCTCCACAAGGATTGAGGGTGTATTTTTCCCCTATACTTTGTACTTTTATATTTATACTAGTAGAACAATGTCAGAGGTAAAATGACAAAGACCCTATCTCAACACATGGAGGAACTGACTAAACTATTTGGACCACTTATATGTAGACATTTAAATAGATCTGAAAGAATCAAGAGATCATTTGGTCTAAACCATATGAAATTTTGGTTATGAGAAAATTTTGACACAAAATAGGAAACATCAGGCTTATAAGTAGAAACTATTCTATCTCTAAGACACTTAAGTCATCAGATAACTTTGTTCCCTTACATTAAAGGTAAATTCCAAATCAAGTTTCTTGGCATTAAGTCTACTGATATAAATGAACATGTTTTCTTTAATAAATTATGAAATGCATTCATCATTTTTAAAAACTACTTCCAAACATAATTCTGAAGGCTAAACATCAATGAATACTTACATTGACTAATCCAAAATAGTGCTCATTGACTGGAAACTGTTCTGGACCAATCTCTTTCTCTAATGCCGAGGCATTGGCGCCCTACAAAACGAAAAACAAAAATAAAAAATCACAATTAATGTAGGCATTATGAAGACATCCTTTAAATAACTATGCTCCTTATAACTACCTAATATTACTGGGGGAAAAAAAAGGATAATGAATAATAAAGGCTTTTAATATTATTACTAAAAACTAGTTTGAAGAAATTTTGTCATATAACCAAAGCCTAGATCAAGGAATTATATTCCTAACTTGTTCCTTTTATCTAAGTAATGAATTAAAGCCCTTGCTGTATCGTGCATTCTAAAGGGAGTTTGTAATCTGATAGCAGCCATCTCACAGAGCTGAAATTTTATGAAATTAAAATGCATATATTCAGTGGCCTAACAATTCTTCAGAGGTGTATATAACTAAGAAATTCTCACATAGAACTAAAGGGGAAAAGAATGTTTACTGAAGTATCATTGATGATTGCATAGCTGACAGCAATCTACAGGGTCTATAAAATATTATAGCATAGCCCAGCCAGTGTGGCTCAGCAGTTGAGTTGACCCAGGAACCAGGAGGTCGCCGGTTCGATTCCCAGACAGAGAGCATGCCCAGGTTGCAGGCTCAACCCCAATAGGGGGGAGTACAGGGGGCAGCCAATTGATGTTTCTCTGTCTCCCTTCCTCTCTCTCTTAAAAAAAAATCAATAAGAATATATATTTTTAAATGAACAGATTTATAAAAATATAATAGCATATTACTAGGTGTATCAGTTAATAATGACAGATTCTGTAATAAAAACACGATAATTTCAAGAGAAACATCAAAAGTGCTTTTATTCAAAGTAATGTCCATCACTAGCTACACATTTCCCCATCTTTCAGGTAATTTGTGGATACCGTCCCAATAGAACTTTTCTTGTTTTGAGGCAAACCATTCAGAGACCCAATTTTCCACTTCTTCGTACGTTTTGAAGTGCTGCTCAGAAAGTGCGTGTGCCACTGATCCGAACAAGTGGTAATCTGAAGGAGCAAGGTCTGGTGAATACAGCGGGTGGGTTAATACTTCCCAGGCAAGATCTTTTAACGTGTCTTTAACTGGTTTTGAAGTGTGTGATGGTGCGTCGTCATGAAGCAAAATTACTTTGCCATGTCTTCTGGCCCATTCTGGTCGTTCACAATCAAAGCGTGGTTCAAATTGATTATTTGTTGTCAGTAGGGATCAGTATTAATAGTTTCACCTGGTTTTAGAAGGTCATAATACACACCTTCCTGATCCCACCAAACACAGAGCATTGTCTTCTTTCCGAAGTGATTTGGCCTTGCAGTAGATGTTGATGGTTGACCTTGATCAAAGCATGATTTTGTGCATTTGGGATTCTCAAAATAAATCCACTTTTCATCGCCAGTCACAATTCGATGCAAAAAAAGACTTTCTTTCGTGCCACTGAAGCAACATTTTACTGATGACTTTTCGGTTTTCCATTTGTCTTTTGTTCAATTGATGTGGCACCCATTTTCCTTCCTTTACAATCTTTCCCATTGCTTGTAAACGATCGGAAATTGTTTGCTGAGCAACGTTGAATCTTTCTGCAAGTTGTTTGTGAGTTTCACAGGCATCTTCATCAAATAATGCTTGTAATTGTTGGTCTTAAAATTTTTCGATTGACCTGGACGTTCTTTGTCTTTCACATCGAAATCATCATTTTTAAAGCACTTAAACCAGCGTTCACAAGTATCTTGAGATGGAGCATGTTCACCATTAAACTTCCCGAAGTATTCAGCAGCACTTTTCTTCAAAATAAAGTAATGAATTATAACTTCCCGCAAATGTTTTTGGCATGAAATTCGACATTTTTAAGTGTAAAAATATCTATGATGTTAACACCTTCAGCAAATTTGACATATGAAGTTTTAAAGCTTGTTGGCAATACAACAAAAGAGCATAATATCAAATCGCATATATATCAATATATGTGTAACGCCATCTATTGAAAAAAATCTGCATTAACCGGTACACCTATTATATAGTAGTCAGAATAAATAAACTGGATTTACATACAAAAACATGGTTACTTCTCAAAAACAATGTTAAAAAACTGATTAGCACAAAACTCTATCTATATTATAAAAACCCAGTGGCCCTAACGCCATAACAACCAAAGACCAGTCACCAGGAGGCTGCGTGAGCAGCGAGGCCCATGCGGTGGGTGGGGACTTGACTCTGGGTCCCGCAGCACAGCGGGACTTGACTCTGGGTCTCACAGTGCAGCAGGACTTGAGAAAGTCCTGTGGCGTGGCGGGGTCTGGGGTCCCGAGTCTTGCACGATTTCCCGCGTGTCTAGGTCTCATGCAATTTCGACTAGTCATATATATAACAGCACACACATTTTGCCTCCTCAAGGACACTGGCGTGTGATTAACACCGCTTTTAGTGTGCAGAAGCCCACCCCTGCAGTCTCCTGACAGAGGTACATTCCTGAACCTGGGAAGCCCAGACCTTTGTTAGACAACACATCCTCAACTTCTGGATGGGGCAAGCCTAAAAATTAGTACATACATTAAAGGGAACTCATGAGTTGGTGGTCAAGTTCTACCAAAACAAGGTATTTCCTCTGATAACTTGCAGCCATCCAGCACTGTGTTTTATTTTTATATAAAACTAGAGACCCGGTGCACGAAATTCATGCACGGGGTGGGGTGGGGGGGGGTTGTCCCTCAGCTCAGCCTGCACCCTCTCCAATCTGGGACCCCTCGAGGGATGTCCAACTGCCCATTTAGGCCCGGACACGGGATCGGGCCTAAACGGGCAGTCGGACATCCCTCTCACAATCCAGGACTGCTGGCTCCCAACTGCTCGCCTACCTGCCTTCAAGATCAGATGCACGTTGGTCTTCAGACATTTTCTGTAGATAACGCCGGCTTCTTTTGGCTGCAGAGCTACCTTGTATCAATAGTAGATGTTTAGACATAGTCCCGCCTCCCTGTCAGGTGAATGAGAGTCCTGGTTGTCAGGTGGCAGAGAGTTGTCTGACCAATCGCTGATCCTCTAGGGGTGGGACTTCCTCCTCCCTGCTGTCAGATGGCTGTCAGGCCACTGAGAGCTGTCTGACCAATGGCTGATTCTGGCTGATTCGGTGGGGGTGGGACTTCCTTCTCCCTGCTGTCACAGTCTGGGCCAGCACAAACTGGGACACAGCAACAAGTCCCCCTGCACCAAAAGACCCAGAGTCAACTCTCAGAGTCAACTCTCCACCCACTTGCGTGTGCCCCCTGGACACAGTATCCACCCTCATGGAGGGGCTGACAGGCCCAGACACTTCCAGAGGCTGGGGAGCGGTGAGGCTGGATCCACCGCTGGAGTGGGCAGATCCTGCCTCTCCCCTTGGTCCCTGTGACCCCTGGCAGGGCCATAGGCCCAAACAATCCAGCCTCCCTGCTCAGCCCCAGACACTCCAGAGGAGGCAGAGCAGCGAGGCAAGATCCGCTACCGGAGTGGGCGGATCCCACGGGACCTCTGGCCCAAACACTCCAGCAGCAGCGGCTGAGTGGCGAGGCTTGAACCGCTACCAGAGTGGGTGGATTCCACCTCTCTGCTTGGTCTCCAGGACCCCTGGCTGAGCCGACAGGCCCAAACACTCCAGGGGTGGGGCTGAGGGGACTGGGTGCCACCATCTTGTGGCCGCCATTTTGTCGCAGAGTGACGGTTAATTTGCATATTACTCTTTTATTATATAGAATCCTGACACAACCATTAGTTTACAAACACAATTCATTTCTAAATTAGGCTACCAATAACTGTTTTATAACAATATCAAATTCAATTTCTATAGCAACTTCAAGGCCCACTGATCAAAGCAGTCCTCATGGGAATGTTGCAAGCCCTACTCTCCATCCCTGCCAGCTCACATCTTGTCACAAAACTTCAAAACTATCAGTAAGCCCAGACGTTTACCACCTACTGTAAGAATTCAAACTGAAAATGTTTCCCCTCAAATGAGTATAAAGTCCCTCTCTCTCTCTCTCTCTCTCTCTCTCTCTCTCTCTCCCTCTCTCTCTCTCTCTCTCCCCCCCTCCCTCCCTCATAAAAGATGCTATTATCCAAAATACCCTAACCCTAACCTGCCTCCTTCTCCCTTGCACGACCATTCCTTAAGCATTAAGTCCTTAGGACAATGAGGTACTGATCAGCATCAAATAATCTCAGGAACAAAGCCATGGGTCTGTTGACCACAGAGATGAAACAGAGCTTTGGTCAAACTAGAGATAACATCTAGGCCTCAGTTGTGCTTCAGCTCCAGGCCCAGAAAAGCAGCAAAACCAGAGGAAGCGAGGTCCTGGCTGACATCAGGACCAGATGCAATGACCAATGACCCTCTATCCTAGCGCTGACCAATCAGTAGAGACTATGACTCTGACCTTCTAGCTCAAGCATATCAAACTCAAAGGCTTACATGGGTCAAATAAACAAGGTTTAAGTTTATGTGGGCTGCAAAACAACAAATCTTCAATTTTCATAGAAACGTAGGTTTATTTTGATAGAGACATGCTGAATACAAAGGGCTGAAATAAATGAGTAATTGTTAACAAAATTATAGAACATTTTAATAAAAACTAATATTTTTTCTTGAACATTAACTTACCAGATACTGAATAACTGCACAAATTAATAAGCGTAACAGAAATAAACCTATTTTTCTTGTTCTCCGAAAGTGAAATATTTCCTTGTTTGAGCACACCAAACAAGGCAGTCCAAGACCAATAACATGGCAATCAGCTGCTAAAATATTCGCTGCTAGCATTAGTGGAGAGAAATGGTGTGCCTGCTCCCGTAAGGCACGTAAGGGGAATGAATGCAACACGATTATAGTAATAAGTCATTAGTGAACATTGTAGTTCCTTATTAATAATCCTACTTAATAATAGACAAATATGCAAATTGACCGCACCTTCGCTACACCAAGCCACGCCCACCAACCAAGCCACGCCCACCAACCAATCAGGACGAGTATGCAAATTACCCCAACAAAGGTGGCGGCTAATCTGTATATCAAGACAGCGTAGAAAGAAGCCAAGAGCTGCAGAAGGGAGCAAAGCTGCGGAGAAGCAAGCAAGCCGGGGGGAGAAGGGAGGAGCGGAGGCGGGGCCGGAGGAGAAGGGAGAAAACCAGGTGGGCTGGCGGAGAAGGCGGGGCGGGGGAGAAGGGAGAAAAGCAGGCAGGCTGGCGGAGAAGGCGGGGTGGGGGAGAAGGGAGGAGCGGAGGCGGGGCCGGGGGCGAAGGAAGGAGAGCGGGCGGGCTGGCGGAGAAGGCGGGGCGGGGGAGAAGGGAGGAGAGCAGGCAGGGCGGGGTAGAGTGCAGCAGGAAACCCTATTGCAGGATTTTTCCTGCAACGGGAACGCTAGTTACGTATAACAGAATATTGTAAAAATTAAGTGATGAAATTTTTATTAAGACGTTTCTTACATACTGTTATATTGGCTGGGCCACAAAAATATTCGTGTGGACTGTGAGTTTGGCATGCTTGTTCTAGCTCATTCTGATGAATCAGTATATTAAAGGACACACTTAGAACAGTGATGAATAGTCTATTGAAATCTTTCCCTGAGATTTCCCCTAAATTCCTACCTTTAGAAAACAGATAAAAACCCATAAGGCAAAGAGCCCAGCACCTCTCTACACCTTCCTTTTTCAGGTGCAGGTATGCATCTTTGCTTTCTTCTAAGTTCTAAAGGCCCTTCTGCTGCCTCTGTTACTTGTTTCCTGAGTCCAAGCAGCCCAGTTAGCTCACTTCTTCTTCCTCTGTGACTTTCTCTCTAAAAGGCCAAGGAAGCTCTCTGAGCAGCCCGATCGAATCTTTTCTTTGAGTGTACTTTCATTTTGCATGCTAAATAAATTTCCTCTTATGCTGGAGTTCTTGGCTCTGAATTCTTTGCCAGACTCAAGAATCGAGGTCCATCAATCACCACTAACAGTTACAAATAAACAAAATTTAAATGTTTGAAAAGGCATCTGGCAGTGCCTAGTACATAAGTAAATGCCCCATAAATGTTGGTTCTCTTGTCACCTTCTCCTAATCCCAAGGGGGGAAAAAGCTATTCTCATGAGTTAGTAATATTAATAATTATCATCTGTTCCATGCAACCAAGAAATAACTATATGACACTACCTACCGAGTTCAGTTATTATGCTCCTGACCACAGAGGACAAACTCTCAAATGTTTCAACAAGTATTATGTATGGCCTCATTCATCCTCAGGGGCCCTGCCCTTTATGCTGGATACTAGTCTACTTTTTATTCAACCCCCAGATTTTTGGCTATAGTCTTTCATGAGCAGCTAAGTAGAAGAGGAAACTGGAGGTTAGGAACAGAAAAAGGAGGTAAGGAAGACTGCAGAAAGGAACCAAGTTGTCCCCACCCTTCTCCTTCCTGACCTGGAGCCAAGAAAAGGAAAGGAAACTAGTTGACACCTGAGCCCTCTGTCCTGACCTGCATGGCCAGGACCTTGAGTTCCATGGGAACTGGGATGTTTCTCGTTCATCCTATGTCCAGCACATGGCGGGTTCTCAATAAAATGCTTATTAAATTCTTTTTTCAAAAAGCTAAGAAATGCCGAAACCGGTTTGGCTCAGTGGATAGAGCGTCGGCCTGCAGACTCAAGGGTCCCGGGTTCGATTCCGGTCAAGGGCATGTACCTTGGTTGCGGGCACATCCCCAGTAGGGGGTGTGCAAGAGGCAGCTGATCGATGTTCCTAACTCTCTATCCCTCTCTCTTCCTCTCTGTAAAAAATCAATAAAATATATTTAAAAAAAAAAAAGCTAAGAAATAACAGAAGGGAACAAAAGAGAAAGCTCAGCTATCATCTATACCAGTGATGGCAAACCTATGACATGCGTGTCAGCACTGACACGCGTAGCCATTTCTGATGACACGCAGCCGCTGAGGCGGCGCATGCCGAGGATGAAACATTTGCTGCTCCTGAGGATGAAACATTTGCGAAATAACGTTTTTTCCTCAAAATGACACACTACCCGAGTTATGCTCAGTTTTTTGGCTAAGTTTGACACACCAAGCTCAAAAGGTTGCCCATCACTGGTCTATACATATAAAGAAGTAATATGCTAACTTGTCCGAGTCATGACCTGGCAGGAGCTGGTGGGCGGGGACGGGGGCGGGGACTTCTGCCCCCAGCGCAGGTGTGCACAGGCCTCCACGCTGCCTTGGAGGCAGAGGCTGCTCCCTACTGGTGGGCAGAAATGGGGGCAGCCATCCAAGCCTGAGTCCAGCTTTGGCAGGGCCAGCAGGAGCCTGAGGCCACCCCAGCCCCCGCCGGTCGCGGGCCTGGCGGTGGCTCAGCAGCAGGCGGCGTCTCCATGCACGGCGCCCAGGGGTGGCTGCAAGGGGCACAGGGCCTCGCTGCAGGCTGCTGCACCGCCGCTACTGCTCAGCGGGAGCCCGGTGGCCTGGAGCTGGAGTGGGCATGCACAGACTGCCGAGCGCCCTTCCCGCCCCGGCCCCACACCTACTCCGCGGCCAGCAGCGGACCCTGCCTGCCCCACGCTTCAGACAAAGGGAGGAGGCTCACGGCTGCCGGCGCCCTAGGCCACACCTGGCTGCTGCCTGGCTGGCAGGGACCAGAGCATTGCGGGCAAGCTGCTCCCGCCCCTGGCGGTGGAATGGGGAGGAGGGCGCTGGGTGCAGGGAGCAGACCTCAGCTGGGGTCCTCCCAGCACAGGGAAGGGGCCCGGCCTGGGCCCGGTGGGGAGCTTAGGAAGTCTGGCTGAGCAGGCGCCGGTTCATACCAACTGTTACTCTGCCATCTTCCTCCAGCTCTCCAAGCCAACCCTCCTCCCCCACCTGTCTGGGGGAATGGGCTCTGGGTGACCTCCCCGAGAGCAGACTGTGAGCCCGGAGACTCGAGGAAGTGTGCCCAGTGGGGCCTGGGTGGGGGCCAGTGCAGAACTACCAGGGCAGAGCTGCTTCGGTGTCTCGGTGAACTTTGCAACCGACCCAAAGAGGAAACCGAGGGGAGAGGCCGGGAGCTGTGGATTCCCTGCGCTTTAGTCACTTGAAAACAGCCCCGCTTGGAATGTGAGGCAGCTGAACATTCAGCTGAGAAGTGAGGGGGCTGAACCCCACTGTCACTGGGCTCTGGTCGATTCGAGGCCCGAACGTCCACCATGAGAAGGAAAAAATGGAGGGAGGGGTCCGGAGGAAGGGAGGACAATTGAAGGAAATGTGTCTAGACTTTCCCCAGCCCTCTCCCTCTTTCCGCTGCCTACAAAAGCCCCAGGCCCGGCCACAGTTCTGTCTCCACCTTTTAGTCTCCTGTTCTCCAACTACAGAGGAAAGAAATAAGGAAGGAGTCTGTGCTGCCTCCAGAAAGTATCTATATACCTGATTGGCTGGTTGCCACCTGCAGAGGGAGGCCAGACTGCAGCTTTGGCCGGGGAGTGGGCCTAAGCCGTCAGTAGGACATCCTGTGAGGGCTCCCGGACTGTGAGGGGGGGCAGGCCGGGCTGAGGGGACCCCCCATCCCCCGTGCACAAATTTTTGTGCACCGGGCCTCTAGTTAAAAATAAAAAGTAGATCTTCTCCTCCAAGTCCAAAAAGCAGCTCCTGGAGGTTCCAACAATGTACTCCCCAAAAGCCTAACAAAGAGCAGAACCATAATCCAAAGAAGTCTGGGAAGAGGAAGCTAAATGTGAGAAAATGGAAACAGCCAAAGACCACCATCATTTAACCTTTCTGCATTTAAGAATTTCATTTGCAAAAAGAAAAAGCATCAGTTTCCTCAGTAATTTTCAAAATCCCCAGCTCCAAGTTTCTGTTCGGTTTTCAAGTAAACCTTTAAACAAAATAAGGTTTTCACAGCTAAATATGTTTAAAAATTAAAAGATAAAGTAATTTTTAAAGTCTCCTCTAAATCAACATTCCATCATTTCCAATCACTTTTATTCTAAGAACATTATAAAATTAGCACAAAACTCCCCAATTCAGTAGTGAAGGATTATGGTTACAGATGTAGTAAGGGTAGCAGATTGAAATGGAAAGTACAAAGAGAGAATGGAATTTACTTTATGACAATTTTAAATTAAGGCACATTGTAATAGGCTATACTTTACTATGGTAATGATGCTTATTGTAGATTCTGTGAATGCAGGACCACATTCGTATGGATGGATTCAGGATTTTCTCTGCAGAAATGATCAGAGTACTTCCTAATCTCTAGCCAAATGCTAACTACAAAGGCAAAGAGTATACTAAGCAATCCAGTTTGTAATGAGTGCTTTTTTAATTTAAAAGTGTTTTCAAAACTAGAGTTAGATGTAACTGGTGAAAACCAACCACAAAAACAAAAACTTGCTGTGCAATTTTCATCATCTTTGAAGCTCTCAAACACAGACATCCTTTGAAGATTTTGTTGAAGGTATAAACTCTATCATGTCAAATAATGGACAACCAAGCACCCCAAGATTTAAACTGATTCTAGAACAAGTCAGTATTTCCATTCCTATACTTGAGAAATATGATCCTACTAAAATTAACAATGTTTTTTCCAAGCAATTCTTTATTTGAAAAAAAAAAAATGGAGATATGTTTAGTTAAAAATTTCTGCTCTAAGGCTTTTATAGGCATTGGGATTCACTTGTCTTTTCTGAGTACATGACATGCATAGAAGGAAGAAGACATTTCTGACTGTACTGTCTCCATTACTCTAAGTTACATAAAAGGTAATTTTAGACTCAGTATCTATTACTGCATATTCATCATGAGGAAGCAATTGGATATTCCTGGCCCTCCTGATTAAAACAGCCGAAAGGTGAATAAATTTTTAAATTAAAAAATAATAATTTACTGAGCTGGTAAAAAAAAAATAACAATCGACAGAAAGCAAAACACATAGTTATGGGGGACCCCTGGGATATAAGCAAACGTCAAAGACAGATTTCAGCCGAAACCGGTTTGGCTCAGTGGATAGAGCGTCGGTCTGCGGACTGAGGGGGCCCAGGTTCGATTCCGGTCAAGGGCATGTACATTGGTTGCGGGCACATCCCCGGTAGGGGGTGTGCAGGAGGCAGCTGGTCGATGTTTCTCTCTCATCGATGTTTCTAGCTCTCTACCCCTCTCCCTTCCTCTCTGTAAGAAATCAATAAAATATATATATTTTTAAAAGACAGATTTCATATTGAGGTTATTTTCCAAACCCAGTGACCTTTAGTCTCTCTTCTGACAACTGAATGAAATGAAAACAGGAAAACTAGTGCTAAAACTTAGGGCCCATCCAAGATAGGGATGACAACAGAAGATACAGCATGACACTGTAATCCCAAAAGGGCTACGTCTTCAATGTAAAAGAGAACAAGAAATAATTCTTAAAGGAGATAGCAAGGAAACTTGTCCTTGGCACTAGAGGAGGTGGGGCAATAAGTATCTTCCAAACACTCAAAACCACAAGTTGGTCCTCATGAAAGTTTGTGAATTAAATTCCCACAAGCTATATAGTTCTTTAAAGAAAAAAAACCAAAAACTTAAGGACAGAAACCATGCCACCTTGAAGGGGAGAGCTGCTGTGATTAGGAGCCAACCTCACTACCACCGAGACTGGCCTCAGATGCCACCCAGGCCCCTACAGGCACTCTGCCAAAGATCTGCTACCTCAGCTGCAGAACCACAGACACCAGGCCACCAGGACTCCAGCCTCCCCAGACGGGGGCTCTTGTGGGTCCTGGAGTGCTCCCCGCCTCCCGCCAGCCCACCATGTCATTCTCGGGCACAGCACATCCTGCCCATGAGTCTCAAACTGCACCCCCTACCTACCAAGCCTGCGGCATTGCCCGGCCCTGCACATCCTGCAGGTGAGCCAACTGCGCTTCCCCGCCCGGCAAGCCCGCAGTATTGTCCTAGACCCTGTGCGTCTTGCCAGCGAGCCTCGGACTGGTGATAGCAAGAATGGGGAGACAGCCAAAACCGGTTTGGCTCAGTGGATGGAGCGTCGGCCTGCGGACTGAGGGGTCCCGGGTTCAATTCCAGTCAAGGGCATGTACCTTGGTTGCAGGCACATCCCCAGTGGGGGGTGTGCAGGAGGCGGCTGATCCATGTTTCTCTCCCATTAATGTTTCTAGCTCTCTATCCCTCTCCCTTCCTCTCTGTAAAAAAATCAATAAAATATATTTTTAAAAAAAAAGAATGGGGAGACAAAGAAACAACCCACAAAGAAAAGAAACAGAGGAATCGCCAGAAAAGGAATGAAATGAAACAGAGGCATGCAATATGTCAGAAAAAGAATTCAGAGTAATGGTCATACAATTCATAAACCGGATGGACGAGAAAATCAACAACTTACGTAAAAATCAAGAAGAAATCAAGAATGACAGAGCTAAAATAAAAAACATGATGGAAGTCTTCAACAATAGACTAGAAGAAGCAGAGGACCGAATTAGTGAGTTAGAAGGTAGGGTAGAGAAATGCCCAATCTGAACAACAATTGGAGAAAAAAATTAGAAAGCAGGAGGAGAGCCTAAGGAAGCTTTGGGACAACAAGAAATGAAGTAACATACGTATAATAGGGGTGCCAGAATGACAAGAAGAGAAGCAAGGATTAGAAAACCTATTTGAAGAAATACTGACTGAAATCCTCCCTGATTTGGGGAAGAAAAAAGTCACACAAGCACACAGAGTCCCAAATAATATGAACCCAAGACTCACACCAAGACATGTCCTAATTACAACAGCAAACATTAACAACAAAGAAAGAATCCTAAGGGATGCAAGAGAGAGACAGAAAGTTACCTAAAAAGGAAGTCCCATTAAACTATCAAGTTATTTTTCAACAGAAACACATCAGGCCAGAAAGGAATAGAATGATGTATACAAAGCGTTGCAAAACAAGGGGCTGAATCCAAGAATACTCTATCCAGCTTGGTTATCATTCAAAATTGAAAGGGAAATCAGGAGTTACACAGACAAAAAAAGGCGAAGCGAGTTTATCACTACCAAACCAGCAATGTAAGAAATGCTAAAGGGACTGCTGTAAAAAGAAGAAACAGAAAGGCAAGAAGGAACACAGGCACAAAGAATAAAGATGGCTACAAACAAGTACCTATCAATAATAACCTTAAATGTAAATGGATTAAATGCTTCAATCAAAAGACATCGAGTGGCTGAATGGATAAGAATGACCCACACATATGCTGTCTACAAGAGACCCACCTCAGAACAAGGGACTCACACGGACTGAAAGCGAAGGGGTGGAAAAATACTTTTCAGGAAAATGTAAATGATAAAAAAGCTGGGGTAACAATACTTATATCTGACAAAATAGACCTCAAAGTGAAGGCCATAACAAGAGATAAAAAGGGCACTTCATAGTACTAAAGGGATCGATACAACAAGAGGATATAACTGTGGTAAACATATATGCTCCCAACACAGGAGCACCCAAATACATATAAAAACTTCTGGAAGATATAAAGAGAGAGATTGACAGCAATACAATCATAGTAGGGAACTTTAATACCTCATTGACATCACTAGATAAATCCTCTAGACAAAAAATCAGCAAAGAAACAGAAATCCTAAATGACTCACTAGATCAGATGGACTTAATTGACATCTTCAGAACATTTCACCCCCAAGCTACAGAATATATATTCTTCTTAAGTGCACATGGGACATTTTCAAAGAAAGACCACATATTGGGACACAGGCAAAATCTCTCCAAATTTAAGAAGATTAAAATCATATCAAGCATCTATTCAGATCACAATGGCATAATATTAGAAATCAACAATAATAAAAACAATTTAAAAAATTCGAACACTTGGAGGCTAAATAGCATGCTATTAAACAATGATTGGGTTACTAAAAAGATGAAAGAAGAAACTAAAAACATACTGGAAATAAATGACAATGAAGATACAACAATCCAAAATCTATGGGACATAGTGAAAGCAGTCCTGAGAGGGAAGTTCATAGCATTACAGGCCTACCTCAAAAAATAAGAAAAACTTGTAATATATTATCTAACTCTACAGCTTAAATAATTTGAAAAAGAGCAGCAAGAAAAGCCTAAATTGAGCAGAAGGAAGAAATAATAAAGTTCACAGCAGAAATGACACAAAGACAAAAAAAAAAAAGAAAAAGCACAAGATCAATGAAGCCAAGAGCTGCTTCTTTGAAAGAATAAACAAGATTGATGGACCTCTAGCCAGGATCATCAAGAAGCAAAGAGAGAGGACCCAAGTAAACAAATTCAGAAATGAAAGAGGCAAAATAACAACCTACCCCACAGAAATACAAAGGGTTGTTAAAAAAAAAAAAATACAGTGAACAACTCTATTCCAAGAAACTGGTCAACCTATAAGAAATGGACATATTCCTAGAAAAATACAACCTTCCAAAACTCAAACAGGAAGACTTTAAAAATCTGAATAAACCAGTAACTATGGAGGAAATTGAAGCAGTCATCAAAAACTTCCAGCAAACAAAAGCCCTGGGCCAGATGGCTTCACAGGGGAGTTTTACCAAACATTCAAAGAAAAACTAAAACCTATCCTTCTCAGACTATTCCAAAAAATTCAAGAGGAAAGAACACTTCCAAGCTCTTTCTATGAAGCCAGCATTATCCAAATCCCAAAACCAGATAAAGACACTACAAAGAAAGAGAATTACAGGCCAATATCTCTGATGAACATAGATGCTAAAATCCTCAACAAAATCCTAGCAAATCGGATCCAGCATTACATTAGAAAGATCATACACTATGACCAAGTGGGATTTATTCCAGGATGCAAGGATGGTACAATATCCACAAATCAATAAACATGATACATCACATAAACAAACTGAGATATAAAAATCAGTTATATCAACTGATGAAGAAAAAGCATATGACAAAATCCAACATCCTTTCATGATAAAAACCCTCCGAAAAGTGGGAATAAAGGGATCATTCCTCAACATAATAAAAGGCTTATATGACAAACCTACAGCCAACATCATACTCAATGGGCAAAAACTAAAAACATTTCCCCTAAGAACAGGAACAAGACAAGGCTGTCCACTCTCACCACTCCTGTTCGACATAGTACTGGAAGTGGCAGCCATCGCAATTAGACAAGAAGAAGAAATAAAAAGCATCCAAATTGTAAAAGAAGTAAAACTTTCCTTATTTGCAGATGACATGATATTGTACATAGAAAACTAAAGACTCCATCATAAAACTATTAGACTTAATAAATGAATTCGGCAATGTAGCAAGATACAAAATCAACACCCCAAAACCTATGGCTTTTTTAATACATCAGTAATGAACTTACAGAAAGGGAAATTAAAAAAGCAATCCCATTTACCATTGCAACAAAAAAATTAAGATAGCTAAGAATAAACTTAACTAAGACGGTAAAAGACCTGTATTCAGAAAACTATTGGACATTGAAAAAAAGAGATAAGGAAGAAAGACATAAAACAAATGGAAGAATATACCGTGTTCATGGATTGGTAGAATCAACATCATTAAAATGTCCATACTACCCAAAGCATTCTATAGATTCAATGCAATCCCCATTAAAATACCAATGGCATACTTCAAAGACCTAGAACAAACTTTCCAAAAATGCATCTGGAATAATAAAGACCCCGAATAGCCGCAGCAATCCTTAGAAAGAAGAACAAAGTAGGCGGGATCTCAATACCAGATATCAAGCTATATTACAAAGCCACTGTCCTCAAAACTGTCTGGTACTAGCACAAGAACAAATATATAGACCAATGAAACAAACAGAGGACCCAGAAATTGACCCAAGCCAGTATACTCAATTAATATTTGACAAAGGAGAAAAGAGCATACAATGGAGTCAAGACTGTCTCTTACATAAATGGAGAAAATTGGACAGATACATGCCAAAAAAATGAAACTAGATCACCAACTTACACCATACACAAGAATAAACTCAAAATGGATAAAGGACTTACATGTAAGACGGGAAACCATAAAAATCTTAGAACCACAGGCAGCAAAATATCAGACATATGTCATAGCAATAGCTTTACCGATACAGCTTCTAGGGCAATGGAAATTAAACAAATGGGACTACATCAAAATAAAAAGCTTCTGCACAGCAAAAGAAACAAAACAACAAGAAAATCCACTGCATGGGATAACATATATGCCAATATTATCTCCAATAAAGGTTTAATCTTCAAAATTTACAGGAAACTCATACAACTTAACAAAAGGAAGATCATCAATCCTATAAAAAAAATTGACAAAGGACCTAAATAGACATCTTTCGAAAGAGGACATACAGAAGGCCAAGCGACATATGAAAACATGCTCAAAGTCACTAATCATCTGAGAGATGCAAATCAAAACGACATGACAATCATCAACAAATCAACAAAGGACAAGTGTTGGTGAGGATGTGGAGTAAAAGGACACCTCATGCACTGCTGGTGGGAATGCAGACTGGTGCATTTCCACTGTGGAAAACAGCATGGCATTTCCTCAAAAAATTAAAAATGGAAAACAGAAACACCAATCAGAAAGGATATATGCACCCCTATGTTCACAGCAGCACAATTTACAATAGCGAAATTTGGACACAGCCTAAGTTGCCTATCAGCAGACGAATGAATTAAAAAAAGGTAGTACATCTACACCATGGAATACTACACTGCTGTAAAAAAAGGAACTCTTACCATTTGCAACAGCATGGATAGACCTGGAGAGCATTATGCTAAGTGAAATAAGCCAGTTGGAGGAAGATAAATACCACATGATCTCACTCATATGTGGAATATAGTGAACAACATAAACTGATGAACAAAAATAGATCCAGAGGCAGAGAAGCATCAAATTGACTGTCAAACCTCAGAGGGAAGGTGGGCGATCAACCAAAGGACTAGGGGTGGGTAAGAGATCAACCAAAGGACTTGTATGCGTGCATATAAGCATTACCAATGGACACAGACACTAGGGGGGGGGGGGGTGAGGGCATGTGCTGGGGGATGGGAGTGGCCGGGGAGAGGTTAATGGGGGGAAAATAATATTGTAATAGCTATGTATGGGCTGGGGAGAGGGGTATTTGAAATATCAGGGAGACCACTCTTGTAGGGTATATGATTACCTAACCACTATGTTGTACACCCGAAACTAATACAGAATAATACTGAATGTGAACTATAATTGATAAAAAAAGATGGAAAATTGTATATGTTTTTCATCACAATAATAAAAAAAGAAAAAAACCATAAGCACAAAATGCAATTCAAAAAGATCCTGAGTTGACAGTGTCTTCTACCCCACAACTAGCAGAATTATAAATTCACTCTGGAAGACAAATTTAATCTACCCCCCAGAGTTCCCACAGCCCTGGCTAGGTTGCTTGTTGATTGGAGCATCATCCTGTACACCAAAAGGTTGTGGGTACAATCCCAGTTGGGGTTCGTATGGGAGGCAACAATTGATGTTTCTCTCCCCCCCCCCCCCCACCTTTCTTCTCTCTCTAAAATCAATAAAAACATATCTTTGGATGAGGATATTTTTAAAAATGAGTTCCCATAAATAAAATTCAAAGAGATTTATGTTCATACTCAAAAAACACACACATACAGCCTGGCCGGTGTCGCTCAGTGGTTGAGCATAGGCCCATGAACCAGGAGGCCACAGTTCGATTCTCGGTCAGGGCACATGCCCAGGTTGCGGGCTCCATCCCCCGTACGGGGTATGCAGGAGGTAGCCAATCTATGTTTCTCTCTTATTGATATTTCTATCTCTCTATCTCTCTCCCTTCCTCTCTCTTAAATCAATAAAAATGTATATTTTTTAAAAACACATACATACATACATAAAAACAGGAAAACAAAGTACCATAAAGAAAAGCCAGCGCAGCTGATCGATGTTTTTCTCTCATCGATGTTTCTATCTCTCTATCCCTCTCCCTTCCTCTCTGTAAAAAAAATCAATAAAATATATATTTTTTTAAAAAAGAAAAGCCAGCGCATATAAGAATAACCAACGGATGCAAAACATTGGGGGGTAAGGGCATGTATGGGAATGGGGTGGGGGGGCAATGGTAAGATATGTACACATATAATACCTTAATAAAAATATATATATTAAAAAAAAGAAAGAAAAGCCAGCAAGAAGACAGCCAAACTAAACTCAAAGACATTAAATATCAGAACTAATTCAGACACAATAAAAAACAAATGCTTAATATGTACCAAAAAATAACACAGGCTCAATTACAAGAATGAGACCCTAAAGCGGGGATGGGGAACCTTTCTTCTGCACGGGCCAACTAAATATTTATAACATCATTTGCAGGCCATACAAAATTATTAACTTAAAAATCAGCCTGCTGTATTTGGTCAAAAGTTTAATTAACTCACTCCTAATGCCTTGGCAGGGCCAGACCAAATGATTTCAGGGGCGTATACGGCCCGCAGGCTGGACGTTCCCCACGCCTGCCCTAAGTTTAAGCAAATTTTCTTAAAGAACAAATAAAACTTCTAAATATAAAAATTACAATAACTGAAAGTAAAAACTTACTGGTAACTAGGGAGACAGTGAAAAAAAAATCACTGGTTGCCAGGGGTCAGGGAGGGGGGGGTATAAATGTACAGAGTACAGAGGCCTTTCAGGTCAGTGAAAATTCTCCGTATGATATAATAATGATGGGTGCGTGTTTTTATACATTTGTCCAAACCCATAGAATGCACCAAACCAAGAGTGAACATAATGTAAACTATGGATTTTTGGTGATTACAATGTGTCAATATAAGTTCATCAACTGTAAGAAAGGCACCACCACTCTGGTGAGGGATGTTGATAATGGGGGAAACTGTGCATGTGTGCAGGCAGGGGATGTATGAAATTATCTCTGTATCTTCCCCCTCAACTTTGCTATAACCCTAAAACTGCTCTAAAAAAAAGGTCTTAATAAAATAAATAAATAGGCCGGCTGGTATAGCTGGTCAAGTTATGAATGAGGAGGTCACATTTGAATACCTGGTCAGGACACACGCCCGGGTTGTGGGCTCAATCCCCAGTAGGGGATGTGCAGGAGGCAAATAATCAATGATTATCTCTCATCATTGATGTTTCTATCTTTCCCTCTCTGAAATCAACAAAAACATACTTTAAAAATAATAAAATTAAATAAATAAAATCAAGGGGAAAAAATAAACAAAATGTTTGTGCTTAAGAAACAAGGTTAATACTGAGTAATATTTTTAGCCAATATTCCTGTCAGTATAATGTTAGCAACTAAAGCTAACGTTTTATTAAAAGTAGGTAATAGCCCTGACCGGTGTGGCTCAGTGGATAGAGCGTCAGCCTGCGGACTGAAGGGTCCCGGGTTCGATTCCCGGTCAAGGGCATGTACCTTGGTTGCGGGCACATCCCCAGTGGGGGGGGTGCAAGAGGCAGCTGATGGATGTTTCTCTCTCATCCATGTTTCTAACTCTCTATCCCTCTCTCTATCCCTCTCTCTTCCTCTCTGCAAAAAAAAAAAAAAAAAAGTAGGTAATATTGTGGACTTTTAATTTTATTGAGATATAATTCACATATAATATTATAATTAGATTGAGGTATAGAACATAATGATTTGATTAATGTATATTGCAAAATAATCACCATAATAAATCTAATCAACATTACCACACAGTTACAAATACTTTTTCTTTGAGGTGATTACTTTTAAGACCTACTCTCTTAGCAACTTTCAACCATACAATATAGTATGATTCACTACAGGTGGCATGCTATAGAGTACAACCCTAGGACTTACTATTTTTATAAATGGAAGTTGCATCTTTGGCCACTAGGAAATGTTGATTTATGGCTGTAGAGAGACCATGGTATACTAAAGATAGCCCTGAATTAGCAAAGTTACAGACTGGAATCTCGACCTGGCCATACCACTTCTTTGTGTAACTGGAGACAGGACCTCGGTTACCTCATATGTAAGATATTACTATCTATCGTACCTCTCATGCCCACATTTCTAGCAACATGTGACTCTACCAGCTCTTCCAATCTCATTAAATATGAAGGATAAAATATTGGATTGTCTATTAAAGGTCAAACACTTAACAAAATTCTGAATAAAAATTAGGACACAGTACCAAATCCTCAGAACTAGTCATCTGATAATAAAAATTTGCAGGCTGTTCAATAAGTAACTCCTTAAATCTACCTGGTAGAAAAGGTAAATTTCATGAAGTATCTGAATATCTAGCCCTGTGTGAGAAGTTGTAGAATGTGATTTTCAAACTGTAGCACCCAACTACCATTTTCTATTTCAGGAAAACAGAATAAATTCTTACAAAGCTAAGAAATGCTTCTTTTTAATGCCCCAAAAATTAATCATGCAAGTAAAAGAATAAGCTGAAACTAGAAGGACACCTTTGATCTATTATTTTTAAGATACCACCTGTAAAGAAAAAAAATTAAGCTGGGAGATGGCTGCTTCCCATTACATAATTTTTACATAGTCAACCATGGAAAACGCTTATCTGACTGCCTTTCATTCTGCCATTATAAGGAAGATGTTAACTGATAACCAGGAATGTTTTCAAGAAGTAAGTTAAGAAATGTACATAATCTAAAGCTAGAATATGGCAGGAAAAAATGGTATATATGAATACATACCATTGTGGAAAGCTAATTCACAGTTCAATATATACTATTGAAGAAACTAGAGAACTTAATATATCTTATCAAGAAATAAAAGTGATTAAAATATAAAAGGATGAACATCTATCTAGAAAACATATTTATCAAGAATACTCTTTTTTATATGAATAATGGCAAACTAACAGTTCCCTGACAACCTTCTTTTTATTTAAGACACAAATGAGAAAATATATTTTTCCCACTTTTGTGTTTCAAATCCTATCTTAGAATCCAATAGATATCATTCCAAGATTAACACTGAAAGGATCATATCAGGTCAACACCTAAAGGAGAAAACTACCAAAACAGGCAGGAAAGGCTCCCAAAGATAAGAGAAGCAAGTGGCCTTCGTACACCAAAAAAAGTTCTGGAGGCACAGAAAGAGCCAATGTGAGAATGTGGACACAACGAAGAGGAAGTGAATGAATCCAGGGCACAGGAGACATAAGAAACAACTTTCTATATCTTACACAAGAAAAGAAAGAAACTCAAGGCTGAAAGCCCACACCAGATCTGGAAGACACTGTGTCCCTGAAACTGTATCAAAGACAACAGAAATTTTTATGAAATAAACCATTTCCATATCCTAAGTTTCAGACATCATAAAAAGTCTCAAAACAGTAGTCCTTCAAGAAAAGGTGAATTTCATTAAGTATCTGAATATTTAGCCCTGTGTGAGAAGTTGTAGAATGTGATTTTCAAACTGTAGCACCCAACTACCATTTTCTTTTTCAGTAAAACAGAATAAATAACAGTACATCTCTCTACTAAGAGTACACAATGGTTCATGATACTTTCGTTCCAATATTTAAGTCTGTATAATTATGTCTAACTGTAAAGAAATAAGTCTATTTCTCACTGAGTTGAAATCAATCAAGTTGTGATATACAGTGCTGTAAAAGATTTTTTAAAAACGCTTCAAAAAATTGCAAAATCATAATCTAATTGGGAAGTATACGGTGAATAAAAATTAGCTTTTCATAATGGCAAAGAGGTAGAAAATTATTTAAAATAAATTTAAAGTTATAGAGCAGAGAATAAGCACCAAACTACAACACAGCATGTACTATAGGGTGTCGTGACAGGAATAGCACTGGGAGCTAGAGGGTTTGGGAAAGGCTTCACAAACAGATGGAACTAAGAGAGACAAGCCTTGAATTTTTCTTCAGAGGTGTTTTCGTTACAGCTTTTCATGTTGGCAAAACGAGAGCCTGAAGAACATGAGTAGGCACTCGAACATTCTAGCTGCAGGCTCAGATCAGGAGGCCTGCACGACTGGCCTGGTTCTAATACAACCTGCTAAAGCACAGGGTCATCTTCCACAAATCACTCTCTGCCTTGCTTTCCTCATCAGCGAGATGCCAGATTTATCTAATGCATACCTCAAATGCTACATTCTAACATAGCAGCAATATCGAATCACAATCAAAGTGTGGTAGTAGGACAAGATACCAGTATTTCACCCCTTTGTGCTCCAGTTTCCTAATCTGTGAGGACAAACACCTTTATCATGGCTTGTTTCTGAAAACCACACAGATGTTTACAACCATGCCTGGCACAATAAGCATTAAATAATTTGTCCCTTCTTACCAGCAAATGAACCCCTCAAGAGACTGAAATTCCAAAGTCACTGAGAAAGTCTAAGAATCTTGCAGTCATTCTAAGAGACTTGGTCTAGGCCCTCTGTAGTGACCTCCTCTGGTTTTAATTCTACCTTCAGAGTTAAAATGTGCTCCACAGATAGAGGATTCTTAGATTGACGCAGACTGAACACTGACACTGCACCATCACAGCATGGCTCAGAGAGCGCAAACACCGTCTGAGCATCAGAGGACAGCACACAGCAAAGCCAGCCTCGATGAGAGGATACAAACAGAATAGGAGGCACTGTCTCCAACACCAATGGATAATCTGTCCCAATGTCTCACACTTCATTCCTGTAAAGAAAATCACTATACAGATACAGGTATTATTAAAGTGAAATAAAAAAACGTGTGTATTATTGACTGACTTAATTACTCTCTTACTACTACAACAACAGAACTCATACTCCAGATTCCAGAGGCTAACTGTACTCTAGCCTCTGGTAAAATTATCATCAAACTTAAATGGTTTTGTCAAATATAGAAAGAAAAGGGCTACAGTTAGCACCGTGAGCGGTTATGTACAAACATAACCAAGGGTAGAATGACATCACAGCAATGGCAGAGTAGGAAGCTCCAGGGGCCAGTCCCTCCACCAAAACCATTAAGCTAAAAAGTCCATCAGAATCAACTACCTCAGAACACTTACAACAAGCAGGGGAGTGGCTGGTGAAGGGAGAGGCTGCTGAAGCTGGGTAAGAGAGAGAGGAGTGTGCAACCCAGCCACCATTCCTCTTCCTCTGGAATTTCAGACATTGAAATTACTTGTCAAAGTTTTTTAATCAACTGTCTTACTCAAAGAACAAAAGGAAACAAAAGAACTAAAGACAATCAGGAGACTGCTGTATGAATAAATAGGGAACGTCAATAAAGAGATTGTAATTATAATAATTCCAGATTTTTTATTTGCTTTCTTTTTAAAGTACAATAGCTGAAATAAGAAATTCAATAAAGGAGTTCAATGGCAGATTTAGGCAGGCAGGAGAAAAAAATCAGTGAACTCGAAAATAAGGCAGTTGAAATTATTGTCTAAAGAGCAAAATGAAAAAATAATACAGAAAAATGAACAGATACTGAGGGACCTATGGCATACCACCAAATATACCAACATATGCATGAGAATCCCAGACAGAGGGAAAGAAAGAAGCAAGCAACAATAAAAAAACCTGAAGAAATAATGGCCCAAAACTTCCCAAATTTTATGAAAGACCTGAATTTATACATTCAAGAAGTTCAACAAATTTGAAACAGAAAAACTTCAATAAGATCCACACATTACAGAGAAATTGTAGAAGACAAAGAATCGAAATCTTGAAAAAAGAAACTCATCACAGACAAGGGATCTGCAGCAAGATTAAGAGCAGAGTTTTCATCAGAAACCACAGATGCCAGAAAGCAGAGGATAACATTTTAAGTGCTAGGAGAGAAAAACTGTCAACGAATTTCTAAAAATGGCAAAACTACTCTTCAGGAGTAAAAGAGAAATTAAGATATTCCAAAATAAATCTAAGGGTATTCATTACAGTAGGCCTGTCCGACAAGAATACTGAAGGGAGCCCTTCCAGCTAAAATGAAAAGACACTAGGCAATAACTCAAAGTCATGTAAAAAATAAAAAACACGGATAAATGTAAATGTCAGTATTATTGCACTTTTGAGAGTTATTCTAGTTTTATTGAGAAATAATTGACATACATCACTGTATAAGTTTAAGGTACACAGCATGATGGTTTGACTTACATATATTGTGAATTGATTACCACAGTAGGTTCATTAACATCCATCCATCTTCTCATACAGATACAATAAAAAGAAAAAAAATTTCCTTGTGGTGAGAACTCTTAGGATTTACTCTAACAACTTTCTTACATATCATACAGCAGTGTTAGCTATCGTCATCATGTTGTTCATCACATCTCCAGTACTCATTGATCTTATAACTGTACTTTTGATTTTAACCCCCCCTTTTTTCATATGACATAAAAGGAATACACATTAAACAACAATTATAAAACTGTGTTAATGGGTGCACAATTAATATATGTTGAGAGACCGATGTGTATAGAACCAGAGTGTTTGTGTACTATTGGTATTATTAAAAATAGGTTGTCATCAATTTAAGATAATTGTAATCCCCAAGAAAACTAAAAAATATATGGAAAAGGAAGAAAGGGAATCAAAATGGTACATTACAAAAAATCAAGTAAATACCAACAGTGACTAAGAGAGAGTTATATTATTATCAGATAAGGTATTTTAAGTAAAAAAATTATAATAATATTATATTACATACTTAAAAAGTTAAGAGAATAGATCTGAAATGTTATCAACACACACACACACACACACACACACACACACAGTAATTTATGTGAGGGAATGGAGGTGTTAAATAACCTTATGGTGGTAATCTATTTGTAATATATACATGTATCAAATAACCACATTGTATACATACCTTAAACTTACATATGTTATATGTCAACAATATCTCAATAAAGCATGGGGGGAGATGATATGAGACAAAGAACAACATAATCCTATGTAATAAAAGGCTAATATGCAAATAGATCAAACGGCAGAACAACCAACCGGTCGCTATGACATGCGCTGACCACCAGGGGGCGTGTGTGAAACATGGTGAGCGTTGGCGCAGCAGGATGCTGGAACAAGTGAGCGAGGGAGCCAGACCAAGGTGGGGTGCTGGTCACTGTCATCGGGGCAAGCCTCTGGTGGTTACTGAAAATTCTTTGCTCCCGCACACCGCGATCCTGCCCAGTGCTCACACCTGCTGCCAGCACCAGAGCTGCCACTCGCACCCTCTGCCAGTGCCGGCCCCACTCACACCTGCAACTGGCACCGGAGCTGCCGCTCACACCCACTGCTGGTGCCCAGCGCTGGTCCCGATCACTCGGCGCCATAAGTGGGTGTGAGCGGCGGCTGCAGGCCCTGATCACCCATGAGGGCTTCTCCACCTCTCCCTGCTCCTGAGGGGCGATAGGGCAGTAGCCGCCACTCACACCTGCTGATGGCACCAGCCCCAATCGCTCCACGCCATCAGGGGCCGGCATCGTCAGCGCACGTGGGAGTGCTGAAGGCAGGAGCAGCGCTGCCGGCAGACAGGGGATCAGGGGCTGCGGTGCGAGGGGCCAGGTGGGGACGCAGAGGATGGGCCGAGACCGGCCCCTGTCCCTACTGCAGCCTCGTGGGCCACAGTTCCTTTCAAGGTGCATGAATTCATGCACTGGGCCCCTAGTATATACATGCACTAACAAACAAAACCTCAAAATATACAAATCAAAAACTGACAAAATTGAAGGGAGAAAGGGACAGTTCTACAAAAGTTAGATACTGCAATACCCACTTTTGATAATGGATAAAACAACCAGACAAGCCCTGGCTTTTGTACTAAAAGTTACTGTGTACAAAGAAGGAACATATACCAATCTCTAATCTATTAAAAATCTGAGGTTACCTCCCTATGGATAGTTGTAAATACTAAAACAAGCATCGGATCCCTTTTGTATGTCTCTGTATATAACTTTTTTTAATAAGTACCACATGCTCACAATCTAAAAATGCAAACTATAGAGAGGGTATAAAATAAAAACAGATACCTTTCCCCAGAGACAATCACTGTTAACAATTTAGCTTTATAGTGATTACTAGAGGCCCAGTGCACGAAATTCATGAACTCAGGGGTTCCCTCAGCCTGACCTGTGCCCTCTTGCAGTCTGGGAGCCCTCGAGGGATGTCCGTCTGACAGCTTAGGACCAGGGGGAGCAGGTCTAAGCCAGCAGTTAGACATCCTTAGTGCTGCCGCGGAGGTGGGAGAGCCTCTAGCCACCGCCAATGTACTTGCCAGACGTGAGCCCAGTTTCTGGCTAAGCAGTGCTCCTCCTGTGGGACTGGGCCGAAACCAGCTCTCCGACATCCCCCGAGGAGTCCTGGATTGCAAGAGGGCACAGGCCAGGCCGAGGGACCCCCACCAGCACACGATCAGGGCCGGGGAGCGACGCAGGAGGCTGGCTAGCTGGGGAGGGACTGCAGGAGGGCACCAGGGCGTGTCTGGCCCGCCTCGCTCAGTCCTGATTAGCCAGACCACAGTAGCAAGCTAACCTACCAGTTGGAGCGTCTGCCCCCTGGTGGTCAGTGTACGTCATAGCAACTGGTCAACCGGTTGACTGTCTGCCCCCTGGTGGTCAGTGCACGCCATAGCAACTGGTCAACCAGTCGACTGTCTGTCCCCTGTTGGTCAGTGCACGCCATAGCGAGCGATTGAGTGGCCTTAACATATCATTAGCATATTACACTTTGATTGGTTGAAGGGCCGACTGGTTAGCATATTAGGCTTTTATTATATAGGATTATTATCACAACTTTAAATAATATATGCTTCAGTTGACAGCTTTTAAATCTGGGCTATGCAGGATGAAAAACTGGCACACAACAAGGTACCTCCCAACTCTCCTTTCCCAGGCTACTTCCTAATTTCTATTACATGCTGTTGGGTATAATACCATTTTAGGGCTTCTAGTCATTCTATATTTACATCTCCAGCTAGATTTACCAATTTCATGTAGTATTTTTAAAATGTTCTGCTATGAAACAAAAGGAAATCAGCACATTTTCCTTTCCTTCTACATCTCGTTTCCCCCACCTCCCAATTAATTCTTTATATATCCAAGAATTATAACACTTACTTTTGCTTCTATAATTATAACTAAATCTGCCATGCTTTATTCAAAAAAACGTAAGTGGAAAGAGGTTATTCAAATGGTAGTGAGTGTATACGAAAAAGCTTGACATGTAGTAGAGAGGGGAGGACAGAGATGTTGATAACTTCAGAAGTAAGAAAATTATAGTTATGTATGCTAAAAAGTTTACAGATAAATAGTAAAAAAAAAAATTTTAATCACTCCAGTGGTTTTTTTTAAAAAACTCTCCAGTATAAGGGAAAAGAAAGAAAAGGGTGAAGGAAGAGAAATGTGGGCCTTGGTCATTATACTACTACCACCCAAAAGAGAAACTTGCAAGTTTCTGGTCTCATTCAAATTCCTGCTGTTTCTCACAGGACTGAAAATCCCCAGTTAGTTGTTCAGATTTGTGAATTAAAGACCATTCCAATGGGTGTACCCTGTGTTTGTCCTGAAAACACAGGTTCCAAGTTCCAGAGAAAGGACCTGTGTGAGAAACAGGCAGGCAAGTCAAGAAAGGGAGCAAGTACTCTCAGGGGAAACTGCATCCTGTCCCAAAGTCTGTGATAACCAAAGTACCACGAGTCTTTCTCCTCTCTCCACTCTTAAGCCCTAATGCCTAAAAGCTCACCCACTTTCTGCAAAGACCATGTGTATGGCTTTATCCTAAAGATAAAAGCAGGCAGGTCTGCTATTCTGATGGAACAGGAAAAGAGAGAAGGCTCGACTGAGCCAACTATTCCAAACTTCTCTAGTTACCATGGTGACTGCTGTAACTTTTCCTACTTGCTGCTGTGTCTTTAATCCTACCTACTACTTTTCAATCCTTTAAGAATTCCTCAAAACTATCTGGTCCATTGGTAGCACCATTTATCCTCTAGTTCTATTATAGTTTAACTAGAGGCCCGGTGCACGAGATTTGTGCACTGGGGGAGTGGGGGGAGGTCCCTCAGCCCAACCTGCGCCCTCTCGCAGGACCCCAAGGATCGGGCCTAAGCTGGCAGTCAGACATCCTCTCACAGTGTGGAGCTCTCGCAGTCAGGGACCCCTCGCTCCTTACTGCCTGCCTCCAACCAAGGCGGGAGAGGCTCCTGCCACCGCCACTGTGCTCGCCAGCCATGAGCCCAGCTTCTGGCTGAGCAGTGCTCCCCTTGTGGAAGTGCACTGACCACCAGGGGGCAGCTCCTGCATTGAACATCTGCCCCCTGGTGGTCAATGTGCGTCATAGCAACCAGTTGTTCCGCCGTTTGGTCGATTTGCATATTTTGCTTTTTTTTTTTATTAGAAAAATTCTTTATTTCTGCTTTCATATACCTTATTGTTCAGGAAACAGTCTTACATACATCTGAAATCATGTGCTATCACACACTCTGTTTAAAGGCAAAGCACCACAGGTGAAACTGGTCAGCTGACAAGTGTTCCCAGCTTATGGGATCTAGCTTCCTGATTTTACATTCCTTTCTGAAAGTCAGAAATGTCATCTCCAAAATAATGCTAAGATGGTTGTAAAAAATAATGACTCTATTCAATATTATAGGTATAGAAATGGAATATATTTTCTTTAACCCTTTGCACTTGCTTGCTTTTTTCTCGATTCCTTTATTCTACTCGGGATTTAATTTTTAAATACCCCAGATTTTACAAAGCCTGGCAGTAGAATAAAAAACTGGAGTTTCTTTTCATACAAACTTATTTATTTGAATTTTTTTATATTTCAAATTATTGATACATTCAAAGAGTATAAAACGAGCTGCTACCGATGCTAACCGTGTCGAGTCACACTCGACATCCGAGTGCAAAAGGTTAAATTAGAAATTGAGAAGAAAATGCCACTTAACATTGGCATGTCAGTGTAGGTAAGCAGGAAAAAACACTGTATAAGCTTGTCTCTTTGATACCAAGAAGATGTTCTAGTTCAAGCTTTAATATGTTTCCATGTTTCCTACTAGATGCTTCTTTTCTGCTACTTTTCATTCTTTTCCATATTTCACAGCAGAGGTTTGGTACCGCCTTTAAAACCTCATTAACAGGAACAAATCCAGTATCCACAGATTTCTTCTCAAAAGGCATGCTAACCCATCAGATAGCCTGGCAGTTTTATTCTCATGAATACTCTAGCCATGGAAAAACTCAATAGGACACAGATGAATCCAATGAATAGAAGAAGAAATCTATTGAGTTTTGGAATGTTTGGAAGCATTGGATAGGTGTAGGATTATGAAAACTAAACCTCCCATTGTAAACAGGAAGCTGGATGCAAGTCCTTCCATAATATATTGTCCATTTACTCTGTATGCCAAGAAAGCTACTGGTCTTTGATGCCCGTGTTCATCAGTCACGGAGCCAACACTTGGGAGGTACAACGATAACATCACAAATTATTCCTCCGGTGATGAGGAAGGAAGACACCACCAGAGCGTACACCGTCATGGTCGAGGGCATGTGCACCCATGGCAGCTTTTTCAGCTTCAGGTTGGGGCATTCCAGCACTAAGAATGGGACTCGGTACAAACTCTCCATGTTTGTGATGCTCTCGTCCCAAGCCCCCTGCATATTTTGCTTTTATTATATAGGATAAACTGAACACAATACTCACCACTTTCACACAGACACATCTTTCTGTTACTTATATAGAAATTCTAGAAATGGATGTGCATGTGCTGAGCTTCCTTTGTAACATATTTCTTACAAAGTAACAGTTTTTATTTTAACTAGTACATTCAAGGGATTCTACTCTCCCCAGAGTATACGTACTGTCTAAATCATATAAGAAGTTTTGTTAATAACCCTGCCAGCCTGGCTCTATGGTTACCAGAGCGACAGGCTGCCAATGAAAGGGTCTTGGGTTCAATCCCCAGTCACGGGTACATACCTGGGTTGCGGGTTTGCTCCTCGTCCCGGTTAGGGTGTGTGCGGGAGACAACCAATTGATGTTTCCCCCCACCTTCACCCCCACTCCCTCCTCCCTTTCCTGTCTCTATAAAAAAGTTTTGCTAATAAATATCTATGATAATGGAAGGAATATCTCTGATGCTAAATCAATCTCATCAGAAACTCAGCCCAAACCAAAGCCACCTTCATTCAGATCACTGTTATAAGTAATAATCTTCAGCAATATTCTCTTAATTACATGTAGAAATATCCAAAAAAATTTATAGATCAATTATATATTTCAAGAATTTTTCAAATTTTATTCTAATTTATAAAAAATAATTGTACGCCCTAACCGGTTTGGCTCAGTGTATAGAGCGTCGGCCTGCAGACTAAAGGGTCCCAAGTTCCATTCCAGGTAAGGGCATGTACCATGGTTGCAGGTACATCCCCAGTAGGGGGTGTGTAGGAGGCAGCTGATGGATGTTTCTCTCTCATCGATGTTTCTAACTATATCCCTCTCCCTTCCTCTCTGTAAAAAAAAATCAATAAAATACTTTTTAACTAAAATAATTATACTAGTCATACATTAAAATTAGTGTCACAACACTAAAAACGAAAAGAGCTGAAGAAGCTCTCTTCACAGGGTTACAAAAGACCCATAGGATAGAACTTGGAGAGATGCAACATCCAGGAAGTATTTTGATCAAAAGCAATTCAATTCCTAAAATGTATCACATTTGGCTTGACATCTAGGCTCAACCTGTTATACTTTGAAAAATGACCGAGAAAAAGAGGGAGAATAGGCCCCCTTTATTTAGTCAGAGAGGGGGGAAATAAAGAGTTCAAGGTGGGAACATGTATATCTACATGCACAAACAGGGTGAACTTTCATCCAAATCTCTCCAAAAAGAGGGAGCTACTTTCTATCCAGGTTACTTTCTACCTCAGGTTACAAAAAAATACTCACAATTACCTCATTTTGAACAAAGGGCTATCCAAAGAAGTATCATGGACCTGAAACAACCTCAATAAATGATAGTTCTAGTTGTCTTTACAGAAGAACTTGAACACATTGATTAATTATGCCTAGAAAAATGATCTCATTATTGTACATGATGTATGTGATCATAAAAACCTTTAAAATCACTTTTATAAAGGAGAGAACAGATGAGCAATTGGTGATATATTATGTGGGAATATCATCAAACAAGCAAACAAAAAAACAAACTGTCAATATATAAACAGAACTGCTCTCCCAAGCCACAGCATACACTGATGCCATCAAAAATGCACATGGGCCCTGGCTGGGTTGGAGTATTGTCCCATACACCAAAAGTTGGGTTTGATTCCCAGTCAGGCGCCACAACCTTTGACAGCAAGGATTCAGAATCTGGAGAAGGGGCCACGAGCAAATGGATATCCTAGATGTGAAATATAAATTTGGAAGGCATTGGGGGAACCAGGTGGAGGCCCTTCTCTAGTGGAATGGCTCCCTGAATCTCTGGACCTATAGCTTTTTATTTACTAGAATATACATTTGCCCTTTAGCACACCAAACAGACATCAATGGTAAGGTTAGATAAACAATAAAGGATTATCAGGTTAGGGGATTGCCTTCCGCCATTCAGCCAGCAGCAGGGTAATATAATGCTGATTCTCAGCCCTTGCTGAATATCAAAGTCCATCAGCCTTCTGACAGACTTCTCGCATTTATATGTTAACTACCTGTTGGTCTTTGCCTCCAGCAATCAGGGCACATACTTAAGGTTGCAGGTTCGATCCCTGGTTGGGGCACGAATAGGAAGTAATCAATGTTTCTCACATCAGTCTGTTTCTCTCTCTCAAATCAATAAAAAACATGTCCTTGGGTGAGGATTTTAGAAAAAAAATGCATGTGAAAAGTGCTGTGTAGGGACATACTTAAATAAAAAAGATGATATGCTGGCAAATTATACTAGATTTCACAAAAAAATAACTAGAGATGAACAAAACACTGATGTGAAAGATATTCATAATTATATTAAAAAATCATATGAACAAAATCCTATATAATAAAAGCCTAATATGCTAAGTGCCCAGTCAACCGGTCAGTCGTTCAACCAATCAAAGCATAATATGATAATGATATGCAAAGGCAACTCAACCGCTCGCTATTACGTGCACTGACCACCAGGAGGCAGACAGTAGACTGGTTGGTTAGCTTGCTTCTGGGGTCCAGCCAATTGGGACTGAGCGAGACAGGCCGGACACGCCCTGGAACCCTCCCACAGTCCCTCCCCAGCTGGCCAACCTCCCATGTCTCTCCCCAGTCCTGATCGACACCAGGGAGGGGGGGTCCCTCGGCCTGGCCTGTGCCCTCTCGCAATCCAGGACCCCTCGGGGGATGTCGGAGAGCCGGTTTTGGCCCGATCCCACAGGCCAGGCCGAGGGACCCCACTGGTGCACAAATTCTGTGCACCAGGCCTCTAGTATTATCATAAAAGTAATGAAAACATAATTTTTAATCTCAAATCTCTATGTATATCAAAAGCAAGTAACCCTTTACCATAGCATATGAATCCCTAAGAATTTGTAATTCCAATTCTTAAATATTAAGGTTTATGACATATATATTATTAGACATCTGCTATTTTATATATAGGCATATAACCATCCTATATAATAAAAGCCTAGGTGGTGTGATGCCCGCACGCAACATCACCACAAGATGGCCGCCACAAAATGGCCAGCAGAGGAGGGCAGTTGGGGGCGACTAGGCCTGCAGGGAGGGCAGTTGGGTGCAACCGGGCCTGCAGGGGAGGGCAGTTGGGGAGGACCAGGCTGGCAGGGGAAGGCAGTTGCGGGGGACTAGGTCGGCAGGGGAGGGGAGTTGGGGGTGAGACAAGGCCAGCAGGGGAGGGCAAGTTGGGGGCAACCAGGCCTGCAGGGGAGGGCAATTGGGTGCGATCAGGACGGCAGGGGAAGGCAGGTGGGGGTGACCAGGCCTGCAGGGGAGGGCAGCTGGGGGCGACCAGGCCTGCTGGGGAGGGCAGTTGGGGGCAATCAGGCCGGCCGGGGAGGGCAGTTGGGGGCAATCAGGCCGGCAGGGGAGGGCAGTTGGGGGTGATCGGGATGGCAGGGGAGCAGTTAAGTGTCAATCAGGCGGCAGGGGGCGGTTAGAGGGTGATCAGGCTGGCAGGCAGAAGCAGTTAGGGGCAATCAGGCATGCAGACAGGCGAGCGGTTAGGAGCCAGCAGTCCTGGATTGGGGAGGGTGCAGGCTGGCTGAGGCTCCCCCACCCCTCGTGCACAAATTTCGTGCACTGGGCCTCTAGTATACTATACAAACATTTACTTCCAGAAGCAAGTATGAAAAGAGGTCAGGAGATGACAAAGGAAAACATGTTTTTCTTCACTTCCCAAGCTGGGTAAGAATATGCCATCTCATTTTGTCTTAGAATTCAGACAGCAACAGACCCTCTTACCACCCACTCTTCCCATTGGAGGCCTGAGTTACTGCTGTTAAGGACTGTTTCTCCAACACAGGTCAATTGTGAAAAAGCAACAAGGAAGAGTGGTCAAGTTTCCCACTGCTGCAGTAATCCGAAATGATTCCTGCTCTAAGAAGATATTTTATGCAGAACTCTAATTTTCTGCCCTACTGCTTAGGGTGAGAGTGTTAAGTGACTATAATAAAGCAAACTGTTTTCCAAGTTCTACTGCCTTCATTTAAAAAAACTATGACTTGCTTGAGAAGCACCAAAAAATTCAAGGCCCTTAAGTCCAAGTCTTATGAATAACTAGAACAAAACAGACCTTAATACAAACCCTTTGAGTAGTTTAATAAGGTAAAATTTTTCTTCAAAAGACAGAATCAAGTAGATAAATAACTTATCCTAGATTAGTTTGCAGAGTCAATTCAAACTAATTAAAGAGCACAGACTTTCTGATTTCTAAGTGTATACATACATACTGACTACCCACAAATATGACTACCCACCAGGCACTACTAGGACAAATATGCACAATATAAGGTCCTATCCTCAGGGAAGATACAATATAAAAGAGGGGGACTTAGACCAAACACATAAAAAGTCAAATCACACAACATTTAAATAATAAAATAATACATGGATTTTCCTCAAAATAATCCAGGAATGTTTCAAGTAGGTAGGTACAAAAAAAGACACAAGTTAGTCCACAGATGGTTTTTTGCTGCAGCTAGTGCATAATACTATTTTTTCCATTTTAATACATGTTTAAGTTTTTCTATAATAAAAAAGATTAGGCTTGGTTAACACTAAATACAATATATGATTAACCGCAAAATAAATGATCCGGATAGTAACTGCATTAGTTCCAAAAGAGACATCCCTGCAAATAAAGTAATAACAAGTAAGACACCACACAAGGCGAGAGTTAAACCTCAGTCAGACTGGGACTTTTCCCGGACAAGCTACTGTGAATGCATCACTGTGGTGGACAGAAATTCAAGTGTTCCCCTGGAATATGGGCAGGACCTGTGCTTCTAACAATCACATTATAACAAAGAAGAAGGGACGTCACTTCTGTGATTATGTTACATTATAGAAGACTCCATATTGTTCTCTGACTCACTTACTCATAGAAGCTAGCTGCCATGCTGTGAGGGCTTACAGAGAGGGCCACATGACTAGTTCCTTGGAGCTGAGGGTGGCTTCCAACCCTCACTCCATCTTACAACAAATTAAAACACAAAACACCTTTAGTGAGTTTAGAAACAGATCCATGGCCAGTCAAGACTCCAGATGAGAACTGAGCTCTGGTCAACACATGGGTTGCAGCCTTGCAGTGGGCACAGCTTACGCACAGAAGCTATCCTATATCATAAAAGACTAAAATGCAAATTGTCCCCTCAGGACTTCAACCAGGAGACCGGGAGCTCGAGTGCTCGCTATGATGTACGCCGACCACCAGGATGTGGCGCGGAACAAAGGAAGGCCCCTGCCGGCAGCTGGCAGCGGGGAAAGGGAGGCCCCAGCCAGCAGCCAGAAGGAAGGCCCCCATCAGCCCTGATCGCCGGCCAGGCCTAGGGACCCTCCCGTGCACGAATTTCGTGCACCAGGCCTCTAGATATGTAATAAATGTGTGTTGGCCTAAGTTGCTAAATTTGTGACAATTTGTTCCATGGCACAGAAATTAATACAACTGTCCCTTACATTTTCCATTCAAAAGCTCCACATTTACCATGTTCTGTGTAGTGTTTGCCCCTTTAGTTGTGCTGTTATTACTTCTTTTGAGTTTAAAGAAATATGAACTCTAGAACTGTAGAATGGGCAGAGAATCCATGTAACAGGAGATCAAATGACCCAGTGTTCCTAGAGAGTGTGTGCCAGTTGTTATGACATAAGTAACAGCACACATTTTCACTCCCAAAGTGCCCCAGTTTAGACAAATAAATGATCATTCAGCCCTATATTCATCTTCTACATATTAATCATTATCTTTCCAGACAAGATTATCTTATTCTTTTCATTTGCTCCAACTGTATTCATATCTCTAATATTACAGTTAACATTTTGCTAAACTTTTCCCAGATTGATGATTTCTATGGCAAACATGTTCAGCATACAGATCAAAACACAATACTTACAGTGCAAACACACTTAATAGAGTTTGCCTTACCCTACATCTGAATGGAGTGTTTTTAGTTCCTATAATGTTACATTCCTACAACTATGAGAAGTTTCCTACAGTTTATGCTATATACTTGTATAAAATTATTTCAAAAATAATCACTCATATAAACGGGTAACACCTGAAATTTATTTAGAAATAGAGAGCTCTCTCTTATAGCAATTTCATATATGCAAATCCCACCTTAATTATTTTACATAGGTAGGATAAAAATAAATGTAGGTGAAGATGCCCTGGCTCAATTGGTTGGTTCATCCTTCCATACAATTGTGGGTTCAATTTCCAGTCAGGGCACATACCTAGGCTGCAGGTTTGATCTCTAGTGGGGGCGCATACAGGAGACAGCCAATTGATGTTTCTCTCTCTCTAAAATCAATAAAATCATATCCTCGGGTGAGGATTAAAAAAAAATGTAGGTGAAGTCATATATAGGAGTACTTGCCTATACTGATTCATGTACTAGTATTTACAGGGTGGGGAAAAAGTAGGTCTACAGTTGTTCATATGGAAAATAACACAATAAATAATAATACAAGAATAAACTGTTTTGAGTACTCACAACCGTAAACCTACTTTTGCCCCACCTTGTATTTTAAAAGCATTTTCTTCTATGTACTAAGTACTATGCTAAGGATATGGGATACAAAGTCAGCTTACTCCTACAGAAAAGGAAATTGAGGTTCTGCCTTTGTTGTTCATAGACTACTTGCTGAATACCCTGTAATAAGGTAATACAAATTATTTTCCACTTGCAAATATATTACTAGTGTACATACATTAAAAATCACAATATGCAATATAAAAAGCTTTTTACAAAAACCTATTTAAAGTTTCTCACCTAATACAATTCTAATCTCAAAAATTGATTTCTTTTATGTTTTGTGTGGGGCATAATAGAGAAAAAGTAGAAAAATTCATGCACTGTCCTTTAAAATAAAAGATAGTGGGAATGACTTGGAGGGAACATAATAGTGGCTTCAGAAGTGCTGATAATATTGTTTCTTAATATTGGAGCTGGTTGCATAGGTGTATTTAGTCTGAAAATTCATTGAGGTTTTCACTCATATGTTAAGCAAATCAGTATCCTACATAATAAAAGCCTAATATGCAAATTGACCGAACAGCAGAATGACCGGTCGCTATGAAGTGCACTGACCACCAGGGGGACAGACACTCAATGCAGGAGTTGCCCCCAAACCGCAGGCCCAAGGCCAGCCAAGGTGGGTGCGAGCGGGGCCCCCCCAATCACCCCGCTGGTCGCCCCGCAGAGGGAGGTGACCGGCAGTGGAGGTGGGGGACAGAGCTGGTGAGTGGGCGATGCCAGGCCGGCCAAGGCAGGTGTGAGCGGGGGGCCCGTTCACCCCACTGGTCGCCCCACAGATCAGCTCTGATCGCCGGCCAGGCCTAGGGAACCTACCCGTGCATGAATTTCGTGCACCAAGCCTCTAGTCTGTATATATAAAAGCCTAAGTGACCGTTATGACCGAACACCGGACGACCAGCCAGTAGCTATGACGCACACTGACCCAGACCTTGCTGCTGAAGCCCTGACAGCCCTGAATCTGTTTCATTTGCACCCCGGGCCCAGACAGGAGGGAAGAGGGAGCCCGATTCCTCACGGAATCGGCTGTTGGTTAGCTTGCTGCTGGGGCCCTGACAGCCCTGAATCCAGTTCACCCACACCCGGACCCAGAAAGGAGGGACCCCACCTGTGCATGAATATGAAATCTTAGATCTACATCAACAAGGACTATTACTATTAATCAAATAATTTTAATGCTTATTATGTCTTTATAGGCCAAATAGGCACAATAACAATAATAGGTACCATTTATTAAGTACCTATCATGGGACAAATACTATACCAGGTACTTTACATACATAATCTATTTTAATTTCAAAACAACCCTTTTAGATATTATCCTAATTTGATAAATAACAAAATTAGCTATTTGAATCCTTAAAAGATTAAAAAGTTGATTAATGCTATTCTTTCTTCATGTGTAAATAAAGTATTATCTAAATATAATAAAGTCATTTTAAAAGATTTTAATTTGTACCCTAGCCGGTTTGGTTCAGTGAGTAGAGCGTCAGTCTGTGGACTGAAGGGTCCCAGGTTCAATTCTGATCAAGGGCACATGCCCAGGGTGGGTTGCGGGCTTGATCCCCAGTAGGGGGTGTGCAGGAGGCTAAATCAAAGAAGAGATAAGTATAATTCAAGACTACAAAGGCTCTTAGTCCCTAGAGAGGAGAAGTGCCTTTGTCAGAGGTTTCCAGTCCCTGACTATACTTGTCTTCAAGTGACACTACCACTGTGCTGGCCAGACCTTTCCCAGCCTTTTCCCCCTCCCCTTTCCACTCACTCTGAAACTGTCCTAAATTTTGACTGGGGATTTTCACCTGTAGTAAGAAGAGAATGTGTAGGCAAATCAAGAGAGGTACTATGTTACTGAAATTCACTCTGCTGATATAAGGAATTCATACATTGTGATTATGAGTTCAGTCAGCCATGAAAATAAATACAGGGTTCCCAGCAGACACCTAAAGAATTGAAGAAGGGAACTAACATTTACTGAACTGGATACCTGATATGCACTATCTTATTTACTCCTATCAACAAACCTTAAAGCAGTATTTCTAAAAAAAGGATATATTGAAGTCTTAATTCTCATAGCTCAGAATGTGACCTTATTTAGAAACTAGAGGCCTGATGCATGAAAGTTCATGCAAGAGTAGGCCTTCCTTCCCCCGACTGCTGGTACCAGCTTCCCTCCAGCCTCAGCTTCTTCAGGAAGGACGTCCAGAAGATGTCCGGTCTAATTATCATATTACCCTTTTATTATTATAGATTATTATAGATAGGGTCTTCACAGAAATTATCAAGTTAAAATGTGGATATTAAGGTGAGCCCTAATCTAATGAGTGGTGTCCTTATAAAAAGGGATAATTTAGACACAGACACAAAGGGGAGACAATGTGAAAAGATACAGGGAAAAACGGTCATCTCCAAGCCAAGGAACCCCTAAGACTATCAGAAGCTGGGAGAGAAAGCCTAGAATAGATCTCTCTTTAGTACGTTCAGAGGGCATAGCCCTGCCAACACTTTGAATTTGTACTTCTGGCCTCCAGAACTGTATAACAATAAATTTCCCTTATTCTAAGCCACCTAGTTTGTAATACTTGTTTCATAAGCCTTAGGAAACTAATACACCATCCTATGAACTCCATGCAACTGAACAGCCTCATATTGACTACCTTTTAAAAGAGCTAGCAGTGAATAATTTTGTTTGTAGAATAAACCCACATACAACTTTTGACTCCCCAAAAACGTTACTACAGTTGTCCTTCTGTGTCCACAGGAAATTGGTTCCAGGACCCACCTTGGATACCCAAATCCATGGATAGTCAAGTTCCTTATATAAAACTAGAGGCCTGGTGCACGAGATTCGTGCACTGGGGGGCGGGGGGGGGGGCGGTTCCCCTCAACCCGGCCTGCACCCTCTAGCAGTCTGGGAGCCCTCGGGGGATGTCCAACTGACAGCTTAGGCACACTCACCGTGAGCATTGAGCCTGGCCTCTGGCTGAGCGATGCTCCCCTTGTGGGAGCGCACTGACCACCGGGGGAAGCTCCGGCATTGCCCCTGGTGGTCAGTACGCGTCATAGATACCAGTCGGTCGGTCAGTTGGTTGACTGGTAGGCTGGTCACTTAGGCTTCTATATACGTATATACAGATGGCACAGTGCAGTGCATACAGTCAGCCTCCACATCCTCAGATTCCCAACCATGGACTTAAAATACTGGTTTTAATCCACAGTTGGTAGAATCACAGATGTGAAACCTAGAAATAGAGAGGGCGGCTGCCTAGGTAGTTATTGAAAAAAATGTGCACATGAGTGAAGCGGCACAGTTCAAACCAGTGTTGTTCAAAGGTGAACTGTACAGCACAACTACTAATCTGCAGGCACAATATACAATTCATGAAAGGAATTGTACTCTATTTTGCTTCCAATTTTCTTATGAATGTCTTCTATGAGAATGTTTGTAATATTTAACTATAGTAATATATTCTCAGTTAAGACATAACAAATCTAAATTAATGTAATCATTCTAACTTATAAAGTTGATATATTATACTATAACTCAAATGTCAAAATAAAAACAATACTTCCAACTAAAAAGTATAGGTTTAACATAAGCTAGAATTTAATATATGTGATGAGAACACAGACACATGATAATAAAAATGCTGAACATCAAAAATAAATAGAAAACCTTGAAAGCAACAAGAAAGAAAAGGTAAGTCACTTAATAAGGGACCACCAATAAGACAACTGACTTCTCAGCAGAAACAATGCAGTTAAAGGAAGTGGGGTAACATATTCAAAGTGCTCACAGAAAAATAACTGTCAACCAAGAATACTAAATCCATCAGAGCTTTCAAACTAAATGTGAAATAAATAAAATAAAATAAAACACCTGACAATTTTTTGCTAAGAAATACTAAAGGAGGTTATTCAGGCTGAAAGCAGGTGATGGACAGTAATTCAAGTCCATCTGAACAATAAAAAGAGAAACTGTAATGATAATTATTTCCCTAAAAAGAACACTATCAATACTTTTTCTCCTTCTTTCCTCTCTTAACCAATTTAAAAAGAAACTGTATAATATTATATGTGTGTATATAAGGTATTGCTCAGCCTATAATATATATAAATGTAATATATATATAATATATTTATCGATAACAACACAAAAGAGACGAGTGAGAACAAAGCTGTATTGGGCTTAGGAAATAGAGATGGTAAATTACTAATTACAACAATGTATTACTTGTTTTCTAACATTAGCAGGTGTAATATGAATAAAAATGCCACAAAAAGGGAGGGAAAGCTTATAGTATTCAAACCTCAAGTTCACTTTTATAGTCTTCAATATAAATGTACTAGAGGCCACTCAGTGTATATCCTATATAATAAAAGGCTAATATGCAAATTGTCCCCTCAACCAGGAGTTCGACCAGCAGGCAGGCCGGCCAACCGCCCATGTCCTCTCCCCCTGGCCAGGCTGGCCAGACCCCACTCATGCATGAATTCATGCACCAGGCCTCTAATACACACACACACACACACACACACACACACACACACACACACACACACTGAGTGGCCAGGTTATTATGCGTTCAGAGATCATAATAATCTGGCCACTCAGTGTATAAAGTGATAGCATCTAACTATAGTGTAGTTTCAAATAAAATAAGTTCTGTAAAATCTAGTAACAATAAACTACTGCAAAAATGAAAATGGCAACAGTGAATACCTCACCTGTGTAAGAGCAAAAAGTTGTACTACAATCTGTTCATCGGTACATTAGAGTTACAATTCTATGTTTGAGGATTCAACAGACAACCTTTCCCTTTCTAGAGACAATCCTTGCAAAGCTCATATAACCACTTTTCTGATATTTGAATGCCGTGAATTTAAGTCTCATCTCCCCTGTAAGACCGAATCTTCTTTAAGAAAGTGCTCTTGTGCTCTGGCCGGTATGGCTCGGTTGAGGATGGTCCCAGGCACTCACTGGTTGGGGCACAGGGGCAGGAAGCAGTCAATGGATGCTTCTCTCTCGAGCCCCTCTCCCTCTTTCTCTAAAATCCATAAAAACGTATTTTTAAAAAAGAAAGAAACTGCTCTTGTGCTCCATTCACCTGGCACCGTACTGCATAGATTTACTGGTTCTTCTCTTTAACATGTCTCTTCTTCTTTTTTCTTTTTTTTTAAATATATTTTATTGATTTTTTTTTTTTTTTTTTTTACAGAGAGGAAGAGAGAGGGATAGAGAGTCAGAAACATCGATGAGAGAGAAACACTGATCAGCTGCCTCCTGCACGCCCCCCACTGGGGATGTGCCCGCAACCAAGGTACATGCCCTTGACGGGAATCGAACCTGGGACCCTTGAGTCCGCAGGCCGATGCTCTATCTACTGAGCCAAACCGGTTAGGGCTAACATGTCTCTTCTTAATCTTCCCTATTCTCTTGATTTTCCTCTAAACTCATAAGCAAAATGTGAAAAATAAAATTCCTAAATGTCCAGGTTGTTTCAACCTACTTCTCTTAAATTTATTGAGATATCAAATCTAATGGTGAAAGTTGTTTAATAACTGCAAATCAAAAATCATTTGAGAGCTGGCAATCCTAAAGTTAGAATTTCTCTAATAATTATCTTTAAACATGAAAAATCTCACATCCTATAAGAATCTACCTATCTTTCCACTTTGCATAAGAAATATCCCACGTAACCCTTTCCCATCCTTTCTTTCTGAGGAAGCACACAGTCCATCATAAAGTCTTTTCTCTAAACCTCAAAGATGATCTTTTAATGAAACCCAACCATCGTTGATTATAGATATAAAAGGTTTTGATCTAGTCTTAAATTCCTAAAATACACTCTACATATTCTCTGTTGACCAAGGCCACATAGTACAGGTTTTCTTCGTTTTCATGTCCTCTCATGCTACAAAGCCTGTATTTACTAACTTATCCAAAGTTGTAAAAGTATTGGTAGCCAATTTTTCCTTAATGTCCCGTTGCATCTTTATGTTTCTCCTGCTGCGATTGGTGGTGTGCTAATAGTTCTTGAAGTAAAAAATAAAAATAAAATAAAAATCACATTTTGCTACTCCTACACGTACAACAGATAATAACCACCTCTTAACATCCACTTAGTACAACAGACATATATGTTTACAAATCCACTCAAACTTCTTTCCAATACTCCACCAAAACCCAAAATTCATTACAAGCATATCAGGAACCAATCTTTTTAATCCTCACCGAAGGGTATGTTTATTGATTTCAGAGAGAAAGAAAGGGAGGAAAGAATGAAGGGAGGGGCAGAGAGAGAAAAAAAAATCAATGTGAGAAACATCAATCGATTGCCTCCTGTATGCACCCCGATTGGGGACTGAACACGAAACCTTGGTATGTGCCCTGACGGGAAATCAAACCCACAACCTTTTTGATGTATGGGATGACGCTCCAATCAACTGAGACACAGGCTGGGGCTATCAGGGACCAATTTAAACATTTATCAGAATGCACGCTGCTTTTTTAAAGTTAAAAATGTATACACACTGTAACAGAGTGAAATGCTTGGTCTCTCTGACTCCATCTTGTTCAAACATGCTGTGTCCTTGTATAAAGACATGCTATCATTACAGGAATTCTGCTTATGACTGGAGTTTTTACAAAAACACCCCCTTGCCAGAAGGTGCCTCTCCCGAGGAGATGGGGGAAATTATACAAAATGATTGTTTATCAAAGATTTGCAAGAGCCTCTGTGACCAGACTCCAATCAACTTGGGTCAACAGGCTAGAAACAAAGAGGTTTCAAGGTATTCCTGAGACACCCCCGCCCCCCCCCCCCCCCCCCGCCTTTACTGGTGACCAGATGTCTGTGCTCCTCAATCACCTCTTGCCCCTCCTATTTCTCCTTCCCTTGACATAAAAGAAGCCAGAACTCTGTATTTAGGAAAATAGACTTGAGGTACTGCTGGATCTTCCATTTTGTTGGTTGCTGCCTTCTAGATCAATAAACCTTTCCTTACTCCAAACTCTGACATTTTTTAGTTTTGGCCTTTCAAAGCATTGGGCACACAAACTTTGGGCCAGTAACAACACTGTGGCAGAAAACTAAGAGACTCACACACCCAAAACTCCCACGTCATAATCCTCGGAACCTGAGAATGTGTTTGGAAACTAATACACACACCAATTTTTTGGTTCATTTTAAACATTACAAATAGAAATAAGTGCACTCTAGCAGCCCTAAAATTTAACATTTAAAGTGACTATATCTGGTCAGTTCTAGTTTTCTGAATCATATGCTTAAGAATTTGAAGTTGGTTTAATAACAAGAGTAGTAAGTATTTGAGTTCACAATGGGAATAAAAGAAAGCCTACTTTGTCAAGCATTAGTGTAATATCAGTCAAGTCTTTTTTTTTTTTTTTTTTTAATCCTCACCTAAGGGTATTTTTCTCTAATGATTCTTTAGAGAAAGGGGTAGGGAGGCAGAGAAGGAGAGAAACATCCAGGTGAGAGAGACACATCAATTGGCCACCTCCCACACGTGCCCCAGCAGTAGTTGGGACGAACCTGCAACTGAGGTACGTGCCCTTGGCCAGGAATTGAACCCTCGACCCTTTGGTCTGCAGGCCAACGCTCTAACTGCTGAGCCAAAACAGCCTGGACTCAAGTCTTATTAATGAGAATTCAGATGTAAGAATTTCCATTAGAACCCCAGGTATTTACTCACTTGTAATATCACAAAATTATGTTTAGGTATGAAAAAGTTAAACTTTATGTAAAGCTTAGCCTAACAAAAATTATTACTCTGGGAGTACAATTATGAAAATATTCTGTATATTACATCTATATAGCTTTAAATATGATATAAATAGATCTACATTCTGTCTAAATGTTTTTTAGAGCAGCGGTCACCAACCAGTTGTCCGCGGACCAATGGTGGTCCATGAGGTCTGAAAGGTTGGCGACCACTATTTGAGAGTATTTCTTTAAAGTAAGAAACACAAAAGCAGTTAAAACTCTATTCTGAACCGCTAATGAAATGCTGGATCTAGGCAATGAATATCAACAGTTGCTAAAAATCATTAGGTGAAAAGCTGCAGAGGAACTGCGTAATAGAAGACTTATGCTGATAACACTTCACCCCACCAAGCAGCCTTCCCCTCACAAAAAGAGAGGACACGGGTGCCTCCTAATGTGATGTAATAGGAAATCACATCACCTAGGTCCACAGTGGTCGGCAAACTCATTAGTCAACAGAGCCAAGTATCAACAGTACAACGACTGACATTTCTTTTGAGAGACAAATTTTTTAAACTTAAACTTCTTCTAACGCCACTTCTTCAAATAGACTCGCCCAGGCCGTGGTATTTTGTGGAAGAGCCACACTCAAGGGGCCAAAGAGCCGCATGTGGCTCGCGAGCCGCAGTTTGCCGACCACAGACCTAGGATATTTTTTTTCACCACCACCCACCTACTCACCCATTCCACCCCAATAAAACAAAGCAAAACAAGGAATCTGGATCAAGCCTCTACATCTACCATCTTATGGAAAATACACAAGATATATGCTAAACAACACTAAGGGATGCAATCAGCAAAATGCAGAAAATGGGAAAAGCTGAATAGCAACCTGACTTCAACAAGATAAATTGTAATTTTAAAAAAGGGGTGGGAGACTCATACTTAAGAAATGTAACAACCAAAAGCAATGTATGAACCCAACCATATAAAACCATTTGAGACAACTGGACATTTTCAACAGACTGAGGGTATTAAGAAACTGAGGGTGACTGTATGAGGGGAAGGGAACACTCAACACTTTCACTAGTAGCGGTATATAGTCCCGTAGCACAAGTGGTAAGTGGCATATGAGAGATCTCTGGCAGAATGCTAATTTCAAATCACTGGCTACATAACCAAGGTCTGAAATAATCTATTTGTCCATTTGACCGTTTCCTAATCTGTGAAACAAAATACTATTGCCTATTGGCCCATTTCATATATTTTACAGTTGCTATTCAGAAAAAAAATAATAAAATGGCCTGAAGTGCAAATGATATTGATGTTTCTTTATAGCAGGTATTGTCACAAAAATATATACTGCATAAGTTATTTTTTACTACTGACCCACAGTGACTGTTTTGTTGACTTTTTTCAATAAATTTTCTATGAAATCTCTTCCTCTGATCCTTTTTTATGTGATGTTTTATATATAAGCTAAAAAAACATTAGGCATGCCATAGTTGAAATGGACCTAAAATTTTACAGACTTTTTTTTTTCCTGTCACTACTATGGGGAGTAAAGAAGTGAGTGTACTTTTTACGACTGCTCCCACTTTCCTTCACCCACTGGATCTGGAGTACTTCTTTTGATTAACTCATTTTAGCAAAAATGAGTTCTACAAGCTACATCATAACATGATTATGAACAACATATACATGCCTTCTTTTTTAAACTACCAGACAACCTTCATAGATTTTTTTCCTAAACAAATCCAAATCCAATCAATATAACAAGTTTGAGGACAAAAATTACTGAAACATTAAACTACATAAGCAATTTTAATAACTCATATATTTGCTAGTTGTTTCATTCACATTCTCACCTCCTCTCCAAAACCCTTTCTCTTCTTCATCTTCCATAAATTACTTTTCAAATCCCACCACTCACAAAAGCCCTCTTCTCCAATGAGCCCAGACTTCACTCCAAGTGTCATCCTGTCTTCCATTTAAGCATCATTAACACTTAGCTATCAAGTCTGCATCACTCACCGTTCACCTTGTTATGTACAAGCCTGGTCTTTCCAAACTGACTGCCTTTAAGGACAAAAACTGAAAAACCTTTGCATCTCTAGTGTCTGGTACAGATCCCTATTTACTGAACATTAATTGATACTGATTGTAGAAACGGACCGGACTGCTCCATTGTGTGATGGGATGACTTGTAAAGATATTTGAAGTCCTAACCCCCAGAACCTCAATTATTTGGAAAGTCTTTACAAAGATAATCAAGTTGAAAGGTCATGCTGGGTCCTATATAAAGGGTCTTCAGCTCTCTTTGCCACATCTATTGCAAGAATGAAGACCATTCTCAGCAATCAGACTGTGGACATTCCAGGCAATATCAATATCACTCTGAAGGGACATACAGTTATTGGGAAGGGCCCTAGAGAGACCCTGTCGGGGGGGGAGGGGGAGAGACTTCAACCACATCAAAGTAGAACTCAGTCTCCTTGGAAAGAAAGAGGCTCTGGTTAACAAATGGTGGTAAACAGAAAAGAAGTGGCCACCATTTGCACTATCTGCAGTCATGTTCAGAACACAATCAAGGGTGTTACATGGAGCTTTCATTATAAGATGAGATCCGTGCATGCTCACTTCCCCATCAAAGCCATTGTTTGCTTGTTGAAATCAGAAATGGGGCGAAAAATACATCCGCAGGGCTCAGGTGTTGCTTGTTCATTATATCAAGCCCCAGAAAGTTGAGTGGATTTTTAAAGGAAATGACACTGAACTTGTATCAAAGTCAGCTGCTTTGATTCAGCAAGCCACAACAGCTGAAACAAGGATATCAGTAAATTTGGGGATAGTTCCTATGTTTCTGAAAAAGGAACTGTTCAGTAGGCTCATGAATAAGATATGTTGTCCAGCTATAGAAACAATGAGATGTTGAATGATTCCTTAGATTCATTTGCAATATTTAAAAGATGCAATAAAAGCCATGTATTGATTGGGGGAAGGAGAGGGGTCCTTAAAAAGGAGGAAATTTGGACATAAGAGACAGACATGCACAGACAGAAAACAATGTAAATCGAAAGAGACACAACACAGAGACAGAAGATAGAGTGATACATCTAAATGCCTAAGATTGCTAGCAAACCTCCAGAAGCTAGGAGAAAGGCAGAGAACAGACTCTCCTTAGAGGCCCTCCAAAGGAACCAACTCTGCAAACTCCTTCATTTTGGACTTCTGGACTCCAGAACTGTGAGACAATAAACTTCTGTCATTTTCAACTACACAGTTTTTGCTACTTTGTTTTGGCAGCCCTGGGAAATTAATACAATTGATGTTTAAGAAAATGAAAATGTACAAACAGTATTACATAACCAAACCTTCCTAATATGATAGATACTAAGGATAATGGAGAATTAAAATGAGCCCAGTCTGACCTAGAATGAAGCAGCATAAGGACAAAGGAAAATGTCCATGACACATTAAGTGAAAGAGTAAGTTGCCAATAAATCTGCAGATTTTATTTGGGGGTAGGGGGGATAGCAAACCCATAATATCAAGTGTGCATTGTACACAGGAAATGTCTAACCACACAAACACATACATACAAACTCTTAACAAGCAATTCATTCTTTAAGTCAGGGGTCCTCAAACTTTTTAAACAGGGGGCCAGTTCACTGTCCCTCAGACCGTTGGAGAGCCGGACTATAGTTTAAAAAAAACTATGAACAAATTCCTATGCACACTGCACATATCTTATTTTGAAGTAAAAAAACAAAACGGCAAAAACACCCGCATGTGGCCCGCGGGCCGTAGTTTGAGGACGCCTGCTTTAAGTCTTTGTAGTTGGAGGATTTTTCTTACTTCCCATAATTTCGTACTTTTTAAAAAATAAGTGGTTCATCTTTTTAACTTTTTTAAAATGTAGAATTCAGCCGAAACCGGTTTGGCTCAGTGGATAGAGCGGCGGCCTGCGGACTCAAGGGTCCCAGGTTCGATTCCGGTCAAGGGCATGTACCTTGGTTGCCGGCACATCCCCAGTAGGGGGTGTGCAGGAGGCAGCTGATCGATGTTTCTCTCTCATCGATGTTTCTGGCTCTCTATCCCTCTCTCTTCCTCTCTGTAAAAAAATCAATAAAATATTAAAATAAAATGTAGAATTCAAAGAAACTGTTTCCAAAAGGTAATCAGATGTCATATTATTTTTTAACAATACATGCAGTTAAACCTGAGTGATTTAATTCATTTTTATAGGAAAATAGTATTTTATTTACTTTTTAAAATTTATCTTTATTGTTGAATGTATTAAAGATGCCCCCTTTTCCCCCCCATTGATCCTCTCCCTCCCCACTCCTGTCCCTTCCCAGGCCTTCACCCTACTATTGTCTGTGTCCAGGGGTTATGCATATATGCATATAAGTTCTTTGGTTGATCTCTTCCCTCCGCCCCACCCCCGCCTTCCCTCTGGGAATCCTCAGTCTGTTGCATGCTTCCATGTCTCTGGATTTATTTTGTTTGTAAGATTATTTTATTCATTAGATTCCATGTATAAATGAGATCATGTGCTACTTGTCTTTCTCTGACTGGCTTATTTCACTTGACATAATGCTCTCCAGGTCCCTCCATGCTGTCTCAAAGGGTAAGAAAGCCTTCTCTTTTACAGCTGCATAGTATTCCATGGTGTAAATGTACCACAGATTTTTTATCCATCCAAACTTCTGATGGGCACTTGGGCTGTTTCCAATCTTAGCTATTGTAAATAACACTGCTATTTCAACTCCTCAATTTGATAATTCAAAGCAATGCATTAATTGCTGAATTATGAAAGCATATCTACCACTCCACTTCTAATAGCAACCATGTCATTGTATTTCAGAGGCAGTAGGAAACATAGATTGTTTGCAAAATGACAGAAGGAAAAGAATATAACATTTACCAACCATATCATGTCTGCCAGACATATAATTCTGGAGATTTTACAAATGTTTCATCATTGAATTTCATTTCTCCACTGAGCCACACTTATTCATTCAGCATTCTCTTTGTTTCAGTACCAAGCAACATTTACAGAAGGTCTTATTAACTTTGATGTCAACCAAAAATGTCCTCAAATATCTGAACTCTCTTTAATAATCCACTCTACATTTATCATCTATAAATTTACCCAAGTCCAAACCCTTCTACAACTTAATTTTTGAGATATCAATTTGTGAAGTATCTCGCAAATGCATAAAGCAGGCACTCAATAAATGTCAGATCTCTATATAAGTTCCTTGAGAAAGCTGAAATTTTAGAAGTCACATTCAACTGTACAAAGTCTGCTAAGATGACCCAAGTCATCATTACACAGAATAGCAAAAAACATCACAATAAAACCAGGCTCTTAGCACTAAAACGGCATAATAACTACAACTCAGTTCCAGGAGTGAAAAAAGATGGTTAGTAATTAAAGCAACTAATGTCTGGGGTAGAAAAGTGCAACAAACAGAAAAAAGGCTTTAAGTACAAAAGGAAGCAAAAACCACTCAAAAACCACGAAATGCTGGGAAGGAGCAGTGACCTGAGCAAAGGCAACTGCACATCTACTAGAGATGAGGTCTGCATTTCTTTACTCCCAAATTCCTGAAAACATCTATAAGCCAATGTGTTGCAGCTTTTTTTGTTTTTTCTTCCGTTTTACACACACACAAAAAATTGGAGATTTTGTTTTGTTCCTAACTTCTAAGCTTTCTGTGTGTTTGTGTGGCTTTGAGTCCCACTTCATTTACTAATTATTTGTACTTGGCTAGACCAGGTACCTGATTTCTATTATGAAGTGGAATAATAATTTCCACATTAGATGAAATGAGAGGATACATGTGAAAGTCTTTTGTACTGCACATATAAATTAAAACCATTCTTATATGATTACCAGAGACCCAGTGCACGAAATTTGTGCACAGACAGGGTCCCTAGGCCTGGCCGGCGACCAGGGCTGATCGGGGCCTTCCGGCTGCCTGCCAGGGCCTTCCTTCGCCACCCCCTGGTGGTCAGCACACATCATAGCAAGCTATCGAACTCCCCAGGAGACACTTTGCATATTAGCCTTATATATATCTATATATATATATAAATATATATATATATATATATATATATATACATATATATATATATATATATATATACATATATATATATATATACATATATATACATACACATATATATATATATATATATATATATATATATAGAGAGAGAGAGAGAGAGAGAGAGAGAGACTAGAGGCCCGGTGCACGAAATTCGTGCACGGGGGATGGGTCCCTCAGCCTGACCTGCACCCTCTCCAATCTGGGAGCCCTCTCCAATCCGAGAGCCGTGACAGCTTAGGCCCCCTCCCCGAGGTTCTCTGCTCTCTGCAGGGTCTGGCCGCTCTGCGCACGCAGCCCAAAGGCCATCCGCGGCTGGGGTAAAACGCTTGCCTCGTCGCCGCAGCAACAAAGCAAGCATTCTGCCAGGCCACTCATGCTGCCCGCTCTCAGCGGCCACCCCCCCCCCCAAAACTGGGGGACTCCGGCGCCGCCATCTTGTGGCTATCGGTGCTGCCATCTTTGTGATGGAGTCATGGTTAATTTGCATATTACCCTTTTATTAGGTAGGATTATTGGTAGAACTCCTGGTATTCATTAGGAAAGAATAGAATGTACATTAAGATACTATGAACTGTGGAAGTTATAACAGGACTCACAAGTTACCTTTGTGACTTGTGTAGTCATTTAAAGGTTTGAAAATAAATATTTTAGTGATCCTGGTCTTAAGATGCTCTGGTCATTAATGAAGCTAAATTTAGGATTACTTCTTTTTAATCTAATGTGTTAGGAATCTATAGTTAATGGAACTTTTTTCCCAATCTGTGAAAGTGGAGCTAATATTACCTGAGCTCTCCTAGCTCTAAATGGATCATGGAGATGACAGACATGAGAAAAAGATTATGAGACTAACAAAAAAAAGGGACTAAGTGCTTTTGAAATATCTCAAAAAGCAATCTATATATGTACAGTATTTTTCATTTTCTTAAGTGAGATGACTGTATTGTGTTGTTGTATACATTGCCCTTTTGTTTTAGGCAGGTTTCTTGTTAAGGAATATTTTGCTTTTTATTCTTATCTGATAGTTCCATTAATATAGTACAGATAAATTTGATCCATTTTGACTTTCTATAATTAATGAAATAGAGCTTATTCCTTCCAATTTATTTTGGTTTTCTATTTTTAACCTTTCCTTTTTCACTTGTTTTTCCTATTTTCCTGCCCTCAAAGTTTGAATGATAAGTTTAAGTTTCTGCTGGTTTGGAAGCAAAAAACATCCATTTATCGTGTAGTATAAGCATGTCAAACTCGCAGCCCACAATGAACATTTTTGCGGCCCAGCCAATATAACGGCATGTAAAGAAGTTTTAATAAAAATTTTGTAACTTAATTTTAAAATGTCCTGTTATACATAATTATTAATAACAAACTACAACATTCGCTAATGACTGATTACTATAATTGTGTTGCATTAATTTCCCTTACGTGCCTTACACACCTTACACAGAGACACACCATTTCTCTCCACTAATACTAACAGCAAATATTTTAGCAGCTGATTGCCACCGTCATTAGTCTTGGACTGACTTGTTTGGTGTGCACAACAGGAAATATCTTGCTTTCAGAGAACAAGAAAAATAGGTTTATTTGCGCTACAGTTATTAATTTGTGCAGTTATTCAGTGTCTGGTTAAGTTAATGCTCAAAAAATATTAATTTTTATTAAAATGTTCTATTATTTTATGTTAATGATTACTCATTTATTTCAGCCCTTTGTATTCAGCATGTCTCTATCAAAATAAACCTACGTTTCTATGAAAATTGAAGCCTTTGTTTTTTTGTGGCCCACATAAACTTAAACCTTGTTTATTCGGGCTGTGTTAGCCTTTGAGTTTGACATGCCTGGTGTAGTATGTATTTATCCTTTATTTTTAACAAACATATATAACTTTAAACTTTCTAATATTAGGGCTTTTGGGAGACAAGACCTTTAACAGGTTTAAACTACCCACTGAATAGTCCTCCTACTTTACCCATCTTGTTATGGTCATCATTTTAGCTTTTTTATTTATTTTTTTTGATACAAGTAACTTTTTAACAATCAATGTAATGAAAGTTACCAACATATTTTTAGCAATTCCATTATTTCTTTATGCCCACAACTTTCCTCTGGACTTACCTTTCCTACAGCTAAATACATGTTTTATTGATATTTTAATGAGAGTCAATAGTTAGTAAACTTGCTTGGAACTTCTTCATTTGGCCCATTCCTCCTCTCCAGCCTGTTTCTCCCAAAACCCCTTCCATGCCAATCCAGCTAGAATCTAAAAATAACACATTATTCCATGACTCTATACCTTTGCTCACATCTGAAATTCCATCTCCTCCTGTCCATACAATAGACGACTTCATTTCACAAAGTTAAAGTCTATGAAGATTTTTTCCCTGGAAATCTTAACTCTCCCAGAAAAAAATAACCACTTTCTCTTCCACATACACTTATTACACTAACAGGAAGAAAATCACTTCATTATATTCATTCGTATTATATGTCTATCCTCCTTCCAACCTTTTTCTCATCATGGAACACATAGAAAATATCTGTAGAGCCCACAAGACTATACAGATAAGACACTTCTGACCTGGATGTGACTGGTCAAGAGTCTCTGGTCAACCTAGATAGCTCCTGGCTGCTCAGAGGCCGAGAGGATTACATTACATTCTCAGCACAACTATACTCCATGCAGGACACGCAAAATAGGGAGCTCCATAAAACCAGAGCTTATCATAGCCATCCCTGTATTCTCAGAACGCACATATACCCTAATATAATGTAGGGCTCCATTTTCTTCCAGTAAGTACTTACTGAAGAAAAGGTATTCTTAAAAAAAAAAAAAAAAAAAAAAACACGTCACTATTAGCATTAAAAAACAATCCTGTCCCTCATCCCATGAAAAACAGTTATTCACTATCAGACAGAAGGCTCAGTAGGGCTCAAAAATAAAACTAAAGGAAACAAAACTCAGACACCACTAAAAAATCCTATTACTTAAACACTATTCACAAATAGGAAATGTATATAGATGGGTCCTGGACATATAAAGCATTTCAGTAAGAATTTCTGTCAGTTATCACTGAAATAAATATCACTTATTTTAAGCTGGGAATAAAATTTTATCAGTTTGCAACTTTAGACATGTGGGTTACTACAAACAGAGACGCTAAGCAAGTTTATATATCACTCTGTAGTCACAACACAATTTTTAGAAAAAGCTAATGGTCTTTCTTACAAAGAAGCAACAGAAAAACACAACCAGTGAACATACAGGATTATGAGAAACTACAGAACCTCACTCAATCATGTTCTCTATTAAATACTAGAGGCCTGATGCACGAATTCATGCACCAGTGGGGTCTCTGGGCCTGGCCTGCAGGATCAGGCCGAAACCGGCTCTCCCACATCCCCGAGGGGTTCCAGAAAGGGCGAGGGACCCCACTGGTGCACAATCGGGGCCAGGGAGGTTGGCCAACTGGGGAGGGGCCGTGAGATGGCTCCAGGGCGTGTCTGGCCCATCTCACTCAGTCCCCATCAGCCGGACCCCAGCAGCAAGCTAACCTACCAGTTGGAGTGTCTGCCCCCTGGTGGTCAGTGTGCATCATAGCAAGCAGTTGAGCAGCCTTAGCATATCATTAGCATATTATGCTTTGATTGGTTGAAAAGCCAACCAGTCAACCGGACACTCAGCATATTAGGCTTTTATTATATAGGAAGGATTCTGTACCTTACACTAACATACAATTCTTCATTGGGTACTTCTATGAAAACAGTCTAAGACTTAATAGTTTTTCTTCCAAAATAAATTATGTATATAAACTGTCTCTTTCATCTCCTTATAATACAAATTTTGTGCATAAGATTTTAAATGATCAAATCTTATAAACAGGTATTTTCAACAATCCTAGGTCTCAGTTTTTAATTCAGCAGCCCATAACTCTTCATAATATCTAGCATTTACCCTTTTCTTCCAACACCTTAAAGTACTTTACAGAAACTTAAATAATGCCCTTCCAGCTCACAAGATAGGGAGAACAGATTTTAGACAAGATGTCTAAAGGTAAGTTGGGTACCTGCACTGTAGTCCAACAAAAGTAAAGGACAGAGGCAAAAGGGAATTAAGTGCAATAATATGGCCCCAGTAAACACAGGAAATTCTGAAAGGAAATAAGGCCTGAAGCCGACTTTTAACACACATATACCTCAATCTAACGACAAAAAGTTGTGAGTTTTTTAGTATAACAAATATGGTAAGGTTTTACTTTAAAAGTAGTATTCCCAACTTATCTAAACTTGTAAAACATGTTTAAGAATGTCACAAATTAGATCAGTTTTACTCCCTGATGGAATAAAATCTCTTCCTGCAAACTATTCAACACAGAGGTAAGACAATCTATATTCTTATTTTATATCATAATCTAACCCACTTAACTTCAAAGTAAATTTGTGTTTTCTCAGAGGCATATACTACTAATAAACTAATGTTTCTTATGATGAAAATGTGCTAAAATAACTGCATTTCATAAAACAAATTTCAGTTTTGGTTACTAGCATTTATTGAGTTAACATTAATTAGTACTGCCAATGAGTCCTCTAACCACATGAGGGGAGCAAATCCATTTAGAATAATCATAGTAATAATAATAACAATAATAACCACCACACAGTGATTACCATGGCCCAAGACCATTCTACAACCTTTTGAACTAAGGTATTATTTTACCCCAATTTAAAGACAAGAAACTGTGGCACAGAGAAGTAACTTGTTCAAGATCTCACTCAAAGCTAGGGAAATGTGGGTTGGAAAAAAAAGGAACCCATTCTGATCTTATTTCATTTTTGTTTTTCTTTCTTTTTTCTTTTTTAAAATATTTCTAATGCCACTGGAAAAGAAAAAAATGTCGAAAATGAGTAATAGCTATGTGAATTAGCCTGATAATGAATAAAATGGTGATATCACTAACCTCCACTAAATGCTTTTAAAGGACGAAAAATATATTTACTTTGGATTGTAACATTCCATAAATTCAATAACATTAAAAAGAAAACTGGAAAACTAGTCATAATTCATATTTAACTATGTCTAATTCCATGCTCCGCACATTATTTAAAACATGATTAGAACTCCCAAAATGATGATGAAGATATCAATAATCATTTCTAAACTCTCAAAAGATCATAGAGTACTGAGTTTTAAAACTAGAAGGAAACAAACATATAAGAAATATTTATTAAAGAGTGTCTAGTCCAATCCCTTTGTTTTCAAAATGAGAAAAATCAACTCAAAGTTTTAAAAGACTTTCCCATATAGATTTAAATGTCAAAATCTGGAGTAGAATTTACCTTCTGGTTCAACTGCTCTTTTTAATATACCATACTGTAGGATACATAAAATACTATATAAAGTTTCTGAAATTGAACTACTAAAAAGGAAATCAGAAAAAAATTAAATTATTTAAATGTGAAAAATAACGGTTTCTGGAGAGGGATTAATTCTTAAGTAAACAAATGCTTCAATAATCTCCTGAAACAGTAAGTTTCTAAGGAGAGCAAGAATAGATATGACTTTAAAGGAAAAAAGAACTCGAGATTAAAAAGGAAGTGGACTCAATCTCTGGGGCTTGGTCAAAAGCCTAAAATTAAATAAGACAACAACATATGTTGTGATAAAGTCTGGGTGAAACTGGCCACATGGTTCATGATAAATTAGATAATTAACCTACTTTAAGATCTATTATAAAAAGACTAGAGGCCTGGTGCATGAATTCATGCACAGGTGGGGTCCTTTGGCCTGGCTGGCGATCAGGGCCGCGGGAGGTTGTCCAGCCAGGGGGAGGGGCCATGGGAGGTTGGCTGTGGGTGCGCATTGACCACCGGGGGGCAGCTCCTGCATTGAGCGTCTGCCCCCTGGTGGTCAGTCTGCATCATAGCAACCGGTCGTTCAGTCATTCGGTCGTTTAGGCTTTTATATAGATAGATTAGCCAGAGGTGGAAAGAGAAAACCACCAGCAAGCAGGTACACAAAGCCATATGACATAAAAGAAGACCAGAGCATATATGCACATTGCACATAACTGAATATGGTATTTAATTGGATAAAGAAATTGAAGGGATTAGCTACAAAACATATATTCATATCACATGGACAGGAACAATAATGTGGTGAGAGCCAAGAGAGGGAGAATTGGGGATAGGTGGAGGTGGGGAAAGCAGAGGTTGGGAAGAGTCTGCAATAATGTCAACATTAAAATTAATTTTTTTAAATTTTTTAATAAAAGTTTTTAAAAATACATAAAACTAAACTTCGAGAGGCGGCTGCTGCCCCAATCACCCCTCAGGAGCAGGGGGAGGTAGAGAAGCCCTCAGGGGCCATCAGGGCCGGCAGCCACCACTTGCACCCGCTGATGGTGCCAAGCAATCAAGACTGGCGCCTTTCACGGCAGCAATTGCGAGCAGTGGCTCCGGCACCGGCTGTAGGTGTGAGAGGGGCTGGTGCTAGCAGTGGGTGCGAGAGGCGGCTCCAGCGCCAGCAGCGGGTGTGAGCACCAGGCGGGACCACGGCACACGGGAGCAAAGCATTTTCAGTAACCACCAGAGGCTCGCCCCGATGACAGCGACTGGCGCCCCACCTTGGTCTGGCACCCCTGCTCACCTGCTCCACCATCCCACTGCGGCCAACGCCCATCATGTTCCGCACACGTCCCCTGGTGGTCAGTGCACGTCATAGTGACCAGTTGTTCAGTTGTTCCGCCGTTCGGTCTATTTGCATATTACCTTTTTATTATATAGGGTTATTACCCTATATAATAAAGAGATAATATGCAAATTAACCATCATTTCAACACACAAGATGGCTGCCCCCATGTGGACACAAGATGGCCTGCAGGGGAGGGCAGTTAGGGGCAATCGGGCCGGCAGGGGAGCAGTTAAGCATCACTCAGGATGGCAGGGGAGTGGTTAGGGGGTGATCAGGCTGGCAGGCAGAAGCGGTTAGGGGCAATCAGGCAGAGGCATGCGAGCAGTTGGGAGCCAGCAGTCTTGGATTATGAGAAGGATGTCCGACTGCCTGTTGAGGCCCGGTCCCCATGGGATTGGGCCTCAATGGGCAGTCAGACATCCTTTGAGGGGTCCCAGATTGGAGAGGGTGCAGGCTGGGCTGAGGGACACCCCCCACCCTGTGCACGAATTTCGTGCACTGGGCCTCTAGTATAGGATAATATTCTGACTTCATGAAAAGGAGACTATCAAACCACCCCCTCAACAAAGCAAGAGCCTGGAGGTTTTTCTTCCCCTCCTTTCTTTCTGGAGTGCTCTGACCACACAACACATTTTACTCTTACTGAATGATGCCAGTGAGACTGAAGAAAAGACAAATAGCCAGCTTCACCTGGGACTTTTCTTCCAAGAATAGTTCAAAGTTAACATGGGCAGGGTGTTGCACTATATACAGGCTTGCTCAAGGTAAACCTGTCAGATCCACTTGAATAATCCTATATATTAATCAGCTTACTTGTGGCCTTGGCCTCACTGACATCACATTCTACAGACCTATCTCACCCCGTGGATGCGGGCAAGCAGCCAGGCCAGTGCCACCTCCTGATCTACCTATCTTCCCCTGCAGCAGCTTCTCCTTTATCCAGCCCCTCCCCAACAATCCCTTCCCAACCAGGACTCCTACAACCACCGCATAGGAAGGGATGATAATTACCACAGTGGGAGCTAGTGAACATTTAAGGAGCCCTGCCTCTATTAACAGCCAGGATCCATACTATACTCTCTAGTCCTAGGCCACCAAAAACAGCTCTAAAACTTCCACCTCAGCCCTGACCAGTTTGGCTCAGTGGATAGAGCGTCGGCCTGCGGACTCAAGGGTCCCGGGTTCGATTCTGGTCAAGGGCATGTACCTTGGTTGCGGGCACATCCCCAGTAGGAGGTGTGCAGGAGGCAGCTGATCGATGTTTCTCTCTCATCGATGTTTCTAGCTCTCTATCCCTCTCCCTTCCTCTCTGTAAAAAAATCACTAAAATATATATTTAAAACAAAACAAAACAAAACAAAAAAAACCTTCCACCTCAATTTCAAAACACAGGCCTCTCTATGGTTTTGGCCACTTTTCCCATTATTTCATCATTATTAAGTACAATATTAAAAATTGGGTAGCTACTCTGTGCCAGGCCCTGAAAGTCTCAAATTACTTCAGAGGCCAAATAAACATCATGTAATACTGAAAATGTATTTTTCACGGACAAATAAATAACAAGAGGCATTTCTAGAGATATCTTTGCAAATTTATTCAGGGCAATCTAAACATAACCACTCATTTGACTCAGGCTAACTTAAGTAAAGCAAACTAATTTTCACATGTAAGCAGAACAATAGTGATCTAAAAAAGACATATCTGAAAGATTTGCTTTTAACACAGTTATTAAACCCAATTAAGGTACTGCCAATTTGCAACCTTATGTTGACAAATGAAAAAATTGTGAACTTTATTATTTATAGAATAAAATTTTAATTCATCATAAATGTTTCCACAGCTGCTGATTCTCTGAGAACTATCATTCCCTTTAGGTCCAGCCCCTCTTTTCTCCACCACTCCACACACACCTCCAATCTCATCCATGTTTAACCAAACTCACTTCGCTCATATAAAGGACTCTGGAAACTGTTTTATTATATGCAGAAGTGCTCCATCAAAGGGCAGAAATAAATGACAGTCCCTCCCCTTAAACCTTCACAATCTAAAAAGCAGATAAGAGGAAAATGTACAACACATTACATATGATAAGTGCTATTGAGATAACAAAAATGCAGTTAAGTTACATGAGGGGGGGATGAAGGATGGGGATGGACAGGGGTATGATTACTCAAGTAAGGCTATCTGCTTGACAGACAGGTATGAATTCACTAGACAAGGGGGGAGGTGGAGTGTTCAAAACCTAGAAAAATAGCATTTATAAAAGCACAGAGGTAAATATCTTCATTTTCCTTGCTTGTTAATTTTGTAATTCTCAGAAGGTAAGTTACAGTTTTCTTTAAAGGATAAAATTGCAAATTACTTTGAGATATTTAGCATTACTTTGGAAGCACATCAAAATATAAATATAGACACAATGTTAACATTACTTTTGAAACAATCTCATTTGGCCAGGCACTGGTGTTTTTGTATTTGCCAACAATACGCACACATCACATGCAATTAATGCCCCAGAGTAGAAGCCCTAGGAAGAGCTTCGGAGTCTATGTTCCTGAGATCAGAATCCCACTTACTCATGTTTGACTTGGCAAATCTCTCTGTGCCTCATTTTCCTAATCTGATTACAGTATATTTTGCATTTACTAATATGTTCATTTGAATACTGTGTGTCTCCCTCAACTACACTGTAAACACCATGAAAGCAGAGGCTGTCTTGATCACTGCTCTTTACCTAACATTCAGCAGTATCTAGCCCTTAGTGCAGTGGTCGGCAAACTCATTAGTCAACAGAGCCAAATATCAACAGTACAACGACTGAAATTTCTTTTGAGAGCCAAATTTCTTAAACTTAAACTTCTAAAGCCACTTCTTCAAAATAGACTCGCCCAGGCCGTGGTATTTTGTGGAAGAGCCACACTCAAGGGGCCAAAGAGCCGCATGTGGCTCGCGAGCCGCAGTTTGCCGACCACGGCCTTAGTGGGTGCCAAATGTATACCTAATATACCTGAGTAAATGAATGGTTGGTAAAGAGTAACACATCACTCCCAAAGAACGAGACTTTGACAATGAACTATGACCCAACAATCTGTGTAGCTCAGCAATCTGGCAAGATTATCACTCTCAAAGACTTAATTATCGTATTCCTTCTGAAATAGAATAACCGGAATATCTAAAAATAATCTAAATGACCCTCAAAAATCATGTTAATATAGTTCCTTTAATATCAATACCTCCTAAAATACAAATTGTGAGAAAAACAAACAAACATCTATTTGAGGAAATGAATTCACCAATGATTCATTCCTCAATATGATTCCTGATATCCTGTAGATCAATGATTTTCAACCGGTGTGCCACAAGAATTTTAAAAACACACAATATCTAATTATTAGTCAGGGCATTGACCTCTTTTCCCTTAGACTGTCAAATAAAAAAATGATAACAGCCACCACAATAGCCATCAGTGTAAATGAATCAAGAGTATATCTATTTTTTTTGTCAGATCAACAAAAGATAAATTTTTGATGTGCCACAGAATTTTAGTAATTAGTTTATGTGTGCAATGAGATGAAAAGGTTGAAAATCACTGCTGTAGGTTTTAATCCCACCTGATTTCAGCCATTTTTTAATACTGTTCATCAGCATGCAGTATAGACTCTGCTTCTAAAGCATCTTGCGGATCTGATTCACCACTCCTTTAAAAAAGGTATGGAAAATATACCACCCTTAAATCGAAGATTGCTTGGGGATCTCCTATACGCAGTCGGGTGCATAAAAATAAAAAGGCTAGTAAGACAAAACATAAGATTTCAAAATTCTTTTAAAACATAATTACCAGGCTCACGATGGAAAGAATAACTTTTTTTTCTGTGATGGCCCATAATTATAATTCTCAGATGTAAGCTCACAAAGAGCTTGACACGAATTTGCCCCATCGGGTGGGAAATTGTGGTCCTCCCGGCTAAGCACAAAATCACCCAGATTTACATGCACCCACGTTTTGCTTCACTTGGGACTCTTCAACAGGCATTAGCACTTTGCCCTTAAAGTCTATTTAGAAACCCCAAGAGGACACAGACCATAATTCTGCAGTCAGTCCCTGCACAGAAATACTTCAAGCCACACTCAGATGTGCCTAGTAGATTCGAGTAAACAAATGACAGGGAAGCTTAAGCTGTTTGCAGCATTAACGTCGATTCCCAAAGACAAGACCGCCACCTGGACACAAGGCCGGGTAAGGGAAAGCTCGTCCCTCTCCGAAAGAGTAGAAATGGAGAAAATTTCCACAGCGCTTATTTAAAGTTTCCATCTTCACACACACCCCCTTCCCCAAGCACCGGCTCGGGGGACTCGGCCTCGCCGGGGCGCCGGGAGGGAATCCGCACTGGACTTCCGTCCTCTCCGGGGCAGGCGTGAGACCCCGCCCTCCCGCCCGCGGACCCCCGCCGCCGCCCAGGGCCACCTCCCGGCCCCGCACGGCCGGACGGCAACGGAGCGCGCGCGCCGGAGACCTCCTACCTCCGACCCCCGCCGGGGCCGCGCTCCTGCCCGGGTGCGCCCGCCGCTCGGCCCCCGCGCCTCGGGAAGGCTTCAGCAGCGGAGCCCCAGGGCGCCGAAGACCGGGGCCCGCCCCCCGCTACAACCTGCACGGGCGCCCCCCTCCCCCGTCACCCTCGCGCCGCCCCATCCACGGGGCCGCTCATCCCCGCGCTCCCCGCCCGCGCCGTCCAACTGCCCCCGCTGCCCACCACCCCCACCCGGGCCCCGCGGACGGCCGGAGGGCGGGGACGGGTCCCGCCGCCAGCCTGCCCCAGAGGTCCCGGGCCGCCCCCCCCCGCACCTACCATGGTACAGATGGAGGCGAATTTGGAGACTGTCATTAGGATTTCCATCCGCCCAGCGCCATCTTCCACCCAATCACAGCGGCGGCGGCGGGCGGGAGAGAAGGGGAGCCGGGCCGCCCTCTCGCACCGCAGCCCGCGGGCGGACCCCGAGCCGCCGCGGACCCACGCACCGAGCCTGCTCTGCCTACGCTGCCGTCGTCGCCGCCGGCGCTCCGGCACTTCCCACCTCGGGCCCCAGTCCCCTCCTGCTGGCCGCCCGCCCGCCCCCGGCTCCTCCCCGGCGCAGGGCGCGCAGCCGCTGCCTCGGGGCCCGCGCCTGCCCGCGAAGCTGCCCGGCACACACCCCGCCCAGCGCGCTGGGGAGCGGGCTCCGCCGAGGCCCTAAAGCCCCGCCCGCTTCGCGGCTGCGCGGCCCGGCGGCGCGCCCCGCCCACCCGCCGCGCGCCGGGACCTCCGCGCGCGCAGCCCCGCCCACTCCCCCGCGCACGCCCCTCCCTCCCGGAGCGCGCCGGGGCGGGGGGTACTCCCGAGCCGGCCCTGCCCGGCGCTCGGCCCGACGCCGCTTCCTGCTGGCGTCCCTCGCGGTCCTAGAGCCTGCTCCGGTCTGCGTGAGCTCTAGTGATCTAGGGATGCTCGGGAGGTGCGGGTTGCTGGGGGCGGGGCGGGGTACGGGAAAAAGGAATGTGCAAATCCCGGGAGGGACTGACCCGCAACCTCCACCGAGAGCGAAAGGACAGCTACTTCTCACTGCTGAAACAGAAAATGGGGCAGTGATCTGGATAATTCTGAGTGGATGGCAGTAAAGCTGCCTCTGTACATTCAAAATAACCCAGGTAATCCAACGTTCCAAGCACTAAACAAAATGTAAGGTGGTTTGTTTCTTTGAAATCGCCTGAGTCAAAGCTCCCTAACTTAGCAAAAGGCCAAATGCATAAAAATGAAAGAGGCAAAAAAGAAACTATGTTTAACTCTTTGAATTAAGAAGAAAGGTAAGTAATGGTAAGGGGTCGGGAAAGAGGGGCGAAGCTGCCTTATGCCTGCCTATTGGCTATAAAATCCTGAAAGTTGAATTGCAAAATGGAGAACATCTTAGCCCAATAATGATGATGATGTTACCAAGACCAGACGTCTCTCCAATGAGAAGTGTCCCGTGAGAAACATTTAAGCATTATTAGCTAGAGGTATAGTTCCTCTTTTCTACGTTTATAAAATTCATTTTACCCTGTTCGTGTCAAGCAACTCAGCTTTATTTCTTTCTGTTTGAGAAAGTAGTTCAAGTGTGTAACATAACTTTATAAATTCTTATATTAGAAAGCTTGTGATAATTTTTGATTGGTGAAACGTACTAATGGGGTGCTTTGCTGGGTTCCCCCATTTCAGTGGGGCTGAGGAACTGAATTAAGACAAACTTCTAAACTCAGATATGTTTCACATCATAGGTTCAAAGTATTCAAAACACAAAACAAAGCATTCAAAGAAAAAATTAGGTGAAAAATAAAGATTTCTGGTACATGAATTCTGTTTCTATAATGATTTTCATTATAAGCTTGTTTGGAGGAAAAAAAATGCAAATAGGATATAGCCGTGTCCCACTGTAGCTGGCTTGGTTCTCCAGGCACCTGCCTCCATGTTAGTTGGGGCCCTCCCTCTTTGCCTGATATGCAAGCCAGTGGTTAGGACCCTGTTTGTCACCACCCATTCAGATTCAGGAATATGGGTGTTTGCCTCCTTTATCCTGCCTAGTGTCACCCACCTGAATTCTATTTGCTGTGTTCCATTCCACTTAGACCTCCAGGGCCTGCCTGGGCCTCCTATCACTGTCACAGTGCTCCTGGACCCTATCTCGCCCATTTGGACAAATGTCTGTCGTCATCCTGTCCTCCCCACTTGCTGTTCTCTTCCAGCACACAGGTCTGATGTACCAGCATTTAAGCCCCACCTCCATCTAAGTGCTCACCACCATGTTGCCTTGTCCATGACTCCTAAAAGTCACAGGAACAGAGGCCACCAGCTCTATAGATAAGTTTATGGAAGAACAAGGCCTTTTAAAAATGAATTTCTGATAGAATTATCTGGAGTTGTATTTGATGTTATAGCCATCTAAATTTGCAGGTGATATCATAGAACCTAATTGCACAATCTCACCATGCCTTGTCTCCCCAGCTTAAGGTTAATCAGAGAAGCACAACAAAAAGAGAGATTCTTCTATGTGCTATGTGCTGCCCTCCGGTGTTTTTGTAACTATATATAATGTAGTTGAACAGAATATTTGGCTAAAATGCCACACTTTTGCACCTAGAGCTCATGTGGGGGGGGGGGGGGGGGGACGCAGGGAAGCATCTGAGCTTAGAACAGTTTTTATCTGTATCAGTTTTACAAAGTGCTTGATTGTGCCTAGAGAAAGATGAGTTTGAGTACCGTACCTTCCGGCATATAAAACGACTTTTTAACCCAGGAAAACCTTATACGCCCAGTCGTCTTATACGCCGGAAAATACGGTACCTCTGACTTCTTTGGGGCCTTCATGAGAGTATAAGCTACAAAACAGACCAGATAACCTCAAAAACCAAGCAAGTACAATAAATGAACTAGAGCCATCCTTAATCCGTTGGTCAGCACATTTTTTAAATTTGTCTCATTTGAATACTTTTACACATCATATACTGTCCAGTTCCTTGCAAGCCACCCATATTTCTTGTCTCCCTCAAACCAGATGTCACTCATATACACTGAGTAGCCAGATTATTATGATCTCTGAACGCATAATAATCTGGCCACTCGGTATATATCTATATTTATAAAAGCCTAAGTGACCGTTTGACCAGTAGCTATGACCTGCACTGACTGCACTGACCACCAGGGGGCAGACGCTCAACACACAGGCATGGAAACATGGAACAGACTGATGAATCTCAAAGGGAAGGGGGAAGGGGGGAGGGTGGAAGAGATTAACCAAAGATCTTATATGCATATTAGAGGCCCGGTGCAGGGATTCGTGCACAGGTGGGGTCCCTCGGCCTGGCCTGCGGGGATCAGGCTGAAACTGGCAGTGCAACATCCCCCCGAGGGGTTCCTGATTGCGAGAGGGCACAGGCCAGGCTGAGGGACCCCACCGGTGCACGAATCCGTGCACTAGGCCTCTAATGTGTGTGTATATATATATATATTAGAGGCCCGGTGCATGAATTCGTGCATGGGTGGGGTCCGGCCAGTCTGGCCGGGGGAGGGGACATGGACAGTTGGCCGGCCTGCCTGCTGGTCAAACTCCTGGTCGAGGGTATATTTGCATATTAGCCTTTTATTATATAGGATATACACTGAGTGGCCAGATTATTATGCGTTCAGAGATCATAATAATCTGGCCACTCAGTGTATTTCTGCCACTTCTCTTCTCCCTGAAGGCATTCAGGTTTGTACCAGCTAACATAAATGAGTGACATGCTGCCTGTGACAGGGTGGGGAAGGGGGGGGAGGGGAATACAGGGGATATAAGACATCCATAATGACAGGTAGTATTTATTAAGGACTTATCTGTACACAAAACATTTTTTAAATATATTTTTATTGATTTCAGAGAGGAAGGAAGAGGGAGAGAGAGATAAAACATCAATGATGAGAGAGAACCATTGATTGGCTGCCTCCTGCACACCCTTCTACTGCGTGTGTGCCCCTGACCTGAATCAAACCCGGGACCCTTCAGTCTTCAGGCCAACTCTCTATCCACTGAGCCAAACTGGCTAGAGCTACACCAAGCATTTTATCAAATCCTCACAAAGCCATGAAAGTGGTGCTATTATTATTCCCATTTTCTAGAAAACTGAGACACACAGATAACTTTCCCAAGTGAGAGGGTGCAGAACATGCTATCCCCAAACATACTATTTTGGCATATTGATTATTTTTAATTAAAGTTACTTGAGAAAAAGCCAGTGTAAGAAGGACACTCTGAGCTTCCTTCGTCCCCCTGAAAACAGGAGATAAATCATCCATGTGAAAGGTACCCTCCCTGTACCAGGAGGGTAGAGAAACATCCTTATCACTAGAGATAGGGAATTCAGGGCTGAGAAAGCTGTATAAAAAAAACTGATACTTCTCCACTCATTAGCTATCCCAAGCCCAAAAGCTTTTGTCAGTTCTTAACAAATATGTTGTTTCTTTGTCTAAAATGTATAAAGCTGCCTGCTTTGGTCAATTCTTTGAGTCTCATATTTCTATGAACTCTTGTACCTACCAAATTAAAATTGTTTTTCTCCTGTTTATCTGTCATGTCAATTATTAAACCAGCCAAAAAATCTAGAAGGGAAGAAGGGAAAAGTTGTCTTCCCTGCACAAGGTTGCACTACTAGTAATCAGTGGAGCTAGAATCTGAACCTGGCTCCAGAAGCCACGCTTGTATCCACTCCGCTGCTTCGCCAGCTCATGTGAAAGTGCCTCATTCGGATTCTAGTAGGATGAACCTGAGAGGCACTAACTCCTTTGGGATTCACATGAAGGCTTTAGCTACAGAATATAATCAAAGACATATTTCTTTATCTTACTCTCGTCCTCTGGAAAATAAGGGCAATGGTTATGTCTACTTCCGAGGACAGAACATGGAGGATATTTAGAATAGCCTGGCCCTCAATCCAAGCTGGAGAGCTCACAACGGCTATTCAAAGTCAACATTTTAAAAAGTCAGGGTGGGCAAATACAGCCCTCAGGATGCCAGTTTACTTCCTCAGATTTAATGAGCCTCTGCTATGTGCCAGATGCCTAGTTCTCAGATGCATTTTCTAATGGAACCCTTCCAATGCCTTTGGAGCTCAGTCACTTGCTGCTCATTTTATCACCGTCAGCATGGCGCTGTCCAGGCAGGGCAGAGCCAGGTACACACCCAGACACTGACTGGAAACCCATGATCTCGCTCCTCCTCTACCCTGCCCATTGACAGTTTAATGAATCATCCAGCTGCTCAAAGGTAGATGTTACTCAAAACAGTGATGTTCTTTTGTTGGTTCGAATCACAAGTCAGCCACTCATTTTTCAAGGCTTACTCCTAATGCAAATGAGCAAAGTCCAGTCATCTGCACAGTGGACACACGACTGCTTTGCTGGGCAGGATGGCATACAATTAATATACCTAAAACTTGTCTTTATTGAAATCTAGGTTTAAAAGAAGAGAGCCAAAGGCACAGCCCCAGTATACTCTATTTAAAACTGAAATGTGAGTTCATTCATTAAAACCATTATTATTGATCGTCTACAGATGACGAAGAGAAATCTTTCCCCTCAGCAAACACACGGTCTATTGGGGTAGAGAGATGGTTTGTATGGAAAATGAGCTAAGAAAACGAACCAACTGCTGTCAGCTGGGGCTGGGGGAGAGAGGGACTAGCTCTGCCTGAGGAGGGGTAAGCTGAGGACAGCTTCAAATCCAGGAGAGGATGAGCAGTCGGCGGGCCGTGGAAGGCAGTGGTCTCCTAGGTAGAGGGAAAGTTGCCTACAGGGACCCTGGAAGAGCATGAGATGTGTAAAGGCTACCTCACGAGGAGTTTTGCGGGGAGTTTGTGGAGATGAATAGGATGGTAAGTGGACAATCCAACCCATATAGTGACACCAGCAAAGGTTATGGGCTCTGGGACCTCTGCTGTCATATCCGTCAGTAAGCGGTAGAATCAGCCTGCCTTAAACCTCCTTCTTGGTTCTTCATAGTATCAGTTTGGACTCCTAATCCTGAAATTTGTTGAGACTACACATGGCAGAGAATTTCAAGGAGACATAAAACTAACAGGTCTATAACTGGAGAGATAAACCTTGACTTGTGGTGAGCAGAGAAGTAAACCAGAATGTTTTCTTTGTGTCCTTGGCTTCTCTTTAAGCAGGGCCTTGCCAGAAGAGGCGACTCAGATGCTGGGGAAGATGACATAATCATTCCAGTCATAATTTGCTGAACTTCACTTGAGAAGGGGACACCTCCTCCAGTGCTTTCATTAGCTACCTCTTTCTTCTGTGAAAGGAGGAAGACAGAGATAGAGGATAAAGTGTAGCCCACACTGACAACCTCATGTACACACATGATCCATTCTGGTCACACAAGCATTCGGCCATGTATATCTGAATCACATTTTTTTTAGTCAACCTATCTGTTGAGTACCTCCTGCTTATGAAGGTTATGGGCAGACACTTAAGGAACAAGAGTCCTGCCTTCAAAAAGTCTGCCATCTGATTGAGAGAGAAACGTATATTCAAACAATTTTAAATTAGATAGGTGCCAGTTGTGTGATTTATGCTTTTATAAGGGCTAAGAAAAGAGAGAAATTGTTTCTTCTTTTTTTAAAAAAAAAATTTATTTTAGTGAAGGAGGAAGGGAGAGAGACAGAGAGAGAGAGAAACACTGATTTGTTGTTACACTTATTTATGCATTCATTGGTTGATTCTTGTACATGCCCTGACCAGGGATAGAGCCCACAACCTTGGGGTATTGGGACAATGCTGTAACCAACTGAGCTACCCAGCCAGGGATTGTTTCTTCTTTAGGCATCAAAATGATACCACGTAGTGCCCTGTCTAGTTTGGCTCATTGGATAGAGCGTCAGCCTGCAGACTGAAGGGTCCCAGGTTCGATTCCGGCCAAGGGCACATGTCCATGTTGTGGGCTCGATCCCCAGTGGGGGGCGTGCAGGAGGCAGCCGATCAATGATTCGCATCATTGATGTTTCTATCTCCCTCTCTTCCTCTCTGAACTCAATAAAGAAATATATATATATTTTTAAAATGATACCACATAGTAAATAAATCCTGATACACAGGGAAAAGTGGGAAAATCTGAAAGAGTAACATAATTATATCTTTAAGAACAGATATATCTGTTGTTGTTGTCTCCTCCCCCTCCTCCTCTTTCCTGTGTTTCTAGCTTCATCTCATACTCTTCCTGCTTCAATCACCATGTTCCTATTACACTTGCTTCCAACAAGTTCCATGCCTCCTTTGAACATTTGCACTGGCCGTCCCTTCTCCCTGGAACACTGTTACCGCTTCACAAGGAGGCCTGCCCTGACTCCGGATCCACTCCTTTCAGCAGAAGCTCTATGAGAACTAGAACCTTGTCTATTTGTAGAGCTCTATCCCCAATGCCTGGGAGAGAATCGTCAGTGCTCAGTAAATACTTGTTACTGAATGAACTCAACCAATAAACATTTACACTGTAAGTATGTCCAACTCTAGAGCAAATAAAAAACTAAAAGAATTCTGATACGCTATCATCAACAAATCAACAAATGACGAGTGCTGGCGAGGATATGGAGAAAAAGGAACCCTCTTGCACTGCTGGTGGGAATGCAGACTGGTGCAGCCACTGTGGAGAACAGTATGGAGTTTCCTCAAAAAGTTAAAAATGGAACTCCCATTTGACTCAGTAATCCCACTTCTAGGACTATATCTCAAGAAACCAGAAACACCCATCAGAAAGGATATATGCACCCCTATGTTCATAGCAGCACAATTTACCATAGCTAAGATTTGGAAACAGCCTAAAGTGCCCATCAGCAGATGAGTGGATTAAAAAACTGTGGTACATCTACACAATGGAATACTACGCTGCTGCAAAAAAGAAAGAACTCGTACCATTCGCGACAGCATGGATGGAACTGGAGAGCATTATGCTAAGCAAAATAAGCCTGCCGGAGAAAGATAAATATCACATGATCTCACTCATATGTGGGATATAATGATAAACATAATTTGATGAACAAGAATAGATCCAGAGACAAATGGTGGGGGGTGGGGGGGGCGGCGGGTAGAGAGCAACCAAAGGACTTGTATGCATGCATACTAGCATAACCAATGGACACAGACACTGGGGTGGTGGGGGCTTGCCCGGGTGGGAATGGCTGGGGCAGGGGACGGGGTGGGGGGGGGGGGGGTACGGGGGGAGGGCGGGGGGCGGGGGTCAATTGAGAAAAAAAGAGACATGTAAAACTTTAGACAATAAAAATTAAAAAAAGAATTCTGATACATAGAGGTGTTTCATCTTGACTATTCAACACAATAAATTTGAAGATTCCTGAAATAGTGACAGGTACTCTGTAGCTTCTCAGACCCTCTTCAGGTTGGAGTTGCCCGTTTTCACTTCAGCATTTGCTCAGCTCTCAGGAAAATTCATCTGGACTCCAAAGGGTCTCCAGTACCCATGTCTAACTTCCCCAATCAGAACTCTGATTTTCTTCATTGTGTTTTTAGGGTTTCTGTTTTGTGTTTGTTTGTTTTGTTTTTTCTGTACAGACAGCTCTTTTCTTCACTCTGCCCTCTACCTATTACCTACTTCTCAAATGTTTCAGGGTGGTTTTTCTATATGCTTTCAAGAGTTTAAGCATAGGTTCAGAGTTTGTATTGTAAGAGTTTGGCTCTCACTTGTGATTTTACTGTCAAGTGTGCCTATTAGCAAAGACCCAGCAGGCCTTCTTGCCACTTGACCTGGGGCACCCAGTGCGAGGCAGTGCACCACCTGGGGCTTTCCTGAACCGTTCAAACGTCAGTTAAGGGAAACAGGCATGGCTTCCACTTCTTCTTTTTAAAAAACACTCTATTAAAATAGTTAAGCATAGCAGTGTTAAACAAAAGCAAAAATTCCAAAATATGTTTCACATCAATTCCTGTCAGATATACTAGTACAAGAGTCTGTTAGTGGTAATTTCCCGTGATTGAGGATGTAGGAATGAGGAAATTGGAGACAAGAGGAAAGAGAGAATTTTTACTGTATACTTTTTAATGCTTTTTGAGTTTTGAACCATGTAAATATTTAACTATTTAAAAAATTAAATTGAATTAAATGTTTAACTATTTCAAAAAGTAAATTGAACATTTTAAAGCTTAAATAAAAGACATTTATGTGACAATAGCTTTTAACTACAAAGCACATTCTCAAGTTTTTTCTTTTTATAAGTGACTTCTCAGTGTGAGCCTAGTTTAAATCTGAGTAGAATATGAACTTGAACTCTGACACTTCCTTCCCTAGTGAGCCAAGACAAGTGGACTAGGGAAACTGAGACAGATAGCTAAACGAACTGCAGAGCAATTTACAGCAGATGCAGAAGGTCACCCCCCCCCCCCCCCCTAGAAATAACATCTGGGCCTCAGTTGTATTCTAGCTCCAGACCCAGAAAAGCAGCAAAACCAGGTTGGCTACACCAGGACCAGCTGCAATGACGCTGACCCATCAGTGGATACCAAGGCCTTGGAGGAGCACACCTAGAAAACGGATGAATATTCGACCAAAACCGTCCCCCTGAAACCTCCCCTAAGATTCCCCTGCGAGGAAGAGATGAAGTCTCAAGACAAAGTACCCAGCGCATGCTCTCCCTCTGGGGAGCAGCTCCCCCTCCCCCCCATTCCCTTTCCCCTCTTCTTCTCCCACCTCTTCCCCCATGGGCATGCCTCTCCTAAACCCTAAAGGACCCCAGCAGGCTTGCAACCAGGGGGGCAATGGGCAGCAGCAGCTCATCCTAGGCTAAACCCTGACCCTGATCCCAAAGCCCCTTTACTCTGACTTCACAGAGAGCTAGGGCAGCCCAGCCTCGGCTCTCCTGTTGCTCCTTCTATGCTAAGCCCTTTCTTGTTTTATGTCCCCAGCTTTAATAAATGTTCCCTCATAGTCCCCTGGACTCATGCTGTGTAATTTTTCCTACACCAAGTCAAGAACCCACACACTACAGGCTGGCCCTAGGCGGACCCACCACAGGCCAGGTCCCCCTTCCGGTAATACTAAGACTCTCTTACAGCTCTTATCTTCTGCCTTCATTGGCTCAGACTCTCCTAGTAAAGAAAGCCACAGTCTCTTTACACATGAATTAAAGGGCAAGCTTTTATTTGCCTGCTTCAAGAGAGCTATCTATGGGTTGTTTTCTTGCTCTGTCAAAAGTCGTGGGGTGAGAGATGGGAAGGGAAGTGAACCCAGAAATTCCTCTATATTCTCCTTAGCATTCCACCCTCAAGGCCCAAATGGAAAAACAAGCAATGTTCACAGTCCATCACTTGATCATATGATCACATGATCAGATGCCAATGCCTATTCACAGAGCAGTCCTGTAGCTGGCTCTTCCCCCTCATAGGAAGCACCCTCATCTTCGTGGGCATTTTCACATCTTTTTTTTTCTGGGTTTTTGGGTAGAGTTTGTGTTTTTGTTTGGGGGAGTTTTTGTTTGTTTGTTTTTTGCTTTAGCCTTTCCCAATTCCCTCTGGTCAATTCTACCAGGCATGGTATAAACTGAAATTTACTTTTTTTAAAAAACAGCAATTACACACAGGAGCAGGTACTGTCTATCTGCTTCCTGGCACAAACCTTGAGGATATACAAATGATAGATTATTCCAGAATTTCCTTTAAAAGAGCTTCCAGGTAACAGGGAAATGCACACCCATCTTTCCACAGCTTAAGCCCATGGCTGCTTCTTCTAACAACCTGGCACGCAATGTTCTCAGAACTACCGCTTCCTCTCTTTTCTGCCTGTAAGCAGCAAGGAATTTGTTTAGTTTAAAGATTCTGTTGTTAATTATTGCATGGGAATTAGGAAATAGACAACAAAAATGATGAATAAGGAAAAGTCAAGTTTTATAAAGCTCTACAGTAGTGGTTGGCCTGTGAAATACTATAGGGTCTCAAGGATTAGGGTGTCAAAAGACTTGATTGAATCTCCCCTCTTTTCTTACAAGGATGTCCAGTTGGTGATCCTGAACAGCTCTTAACCCTCTAAGTTTCAGTTTCTTCATTATATAAAGAGAAACACCCTTACTGTTGTTGGAAGAATTAAATGAGATACTGTGCATAAGTACACAGAACCTCAGGGGATCCCAAGATGAATAATATAAGAGGAAAGCATGGTTGTTCACTTAGAATCTTTCCTCTCCCCTCCTCAACAAGATAATTCAGTCAGAATAGTGTGTGCTCCCATGATTCAAAAAGTAATGAATGCACAATAGCAATGTGGAAACAACCCGGGTTATGGGTTCAATCCCCAGTAGGGGGTGTGTAAGAGGCAACCAATCCATGATTCTCTCTCATAATTTGATATTTTTATCTCTCTCTACCTCTCTATTACTCTCTCTGAAATAAATAAAAACATTTTTAATATAGTAAATGCAAATAAGGGAATATTATTCAGCCTGAAAAAGGAAAGAAATTCTGATACATACCACAGCATGGTTGAACCTTGAAAACATTATGCTAACTGAAGTCAATCAGTGACAAAGGGACAAATAATGTATGTTTTCACTTATATGAGGTACTTAGAACAGTGAAATTCACAGAGACAAAACAGGATGGTGGTTGCTAGGGGCTGGGAGAAGGGAAAGGGAGAGTTAATGTTTAATGGAGGCAGAGTTTCTGTTGAGGATGATGATAAACTTTTGGGTATAAATGTTGATGATGGTAGTAAATAAGGTGAATGTATTTAATGCCATTGAACTGTATACTTAATAATGGTTAAAATGGCAAATATTGTTATGTATATTTACCACAATAAAAAAAACTTACCAAGGAATCATAGACAAAACAGAACGCCAGTTTGAAGCCACGGCCAGTGTGGCCTCGGGTTCAAAGGCTTGGAGAAAGGACTGACGTGCAAATTAATACACAAGACAAGAATTATAAATTTGGAAATTATGGGGAAAGCCAGGGAAAGCTTAGCTGTGGTAGCTGAGTCTTCATTCCCATCTGCTTTGATTTACTAGAATACACAATTGCCTTTTAGGAATGCAAACAGACATACCAATGGTAATGTTTAGTAAACAGTACGATTATCAGGTTGGGGGAAGTTTGCTTTAAGCCATTGAGTCAGCAGTAGGTAATAAAATGCAAATATTCACCCTGTGAATATCAAAGAGCCCAATTCAGCCTTCTGGCCGGATTTCTCCAATTTATATTAATTACTGTTGATCTTGTTTCTCAGCATTTCCCCCTCTTTAATTTCTTAGTAGATGTTGATATGCCTCTTGCAGAGCTCTGATTCTTTTAAGATTTTTATTCCGCATCTGCAGACTAAAATTAAACAAATAAGAACAAGAATGAGGCAGGCAATAGTGGTTATGCTAAAAGGCAAAAGTAATGAGATCCAGTGAAAAGGAGTAAATTCTTTCTTTAAATTACTGCCAGGCATTTAAGGAATTAGTTTGTAAGTTTGCTTGGGATAATTATACAATATGCTGCTGTAATTTCAAAATATCAAGGGTGGTGTTATTTTTACTTTAAGCACCAAGGAGGTGATTTTTCATTGAAGTTATCATTTTAAACTATATCATTTTACTGATGCAAGTGCAGCAGCTGATTTCCATTGATTATTACTATGCACAGACCCGTAGGGGTTTCAATCCACAAAAGAAAAAACTCTTCTTAAGTTTGCTGCTGGTGGGTGCCATTCATAAGACTTTTTACATAATGGCTTAGTGGGGGGAGGTCTTAGTAATGTTAAATTCTCTTTGCCTCTCCCAGAAGCAAGCATTGATAGTAAATGTATTTAGGTTTTTGCTTCCCCCTCCTTTGGTGTGATGCTAGCCAGCTTTAATTCTACACACAAAGAAGCAGTAGTTTGATTCTTGAGTCATATGAAAAAGGGAAGTCAGGTGGGGACACCCATGTAATTATACTTTGCCCATATATTTACTATACTTGCCGGGGAATAAGTCCACATAAGGGATTTTACCCAGGGAGGACATCCCCATTAGCCCTTGGTGAAATTACCACACAGCTGGTAACTGCCAGCATGGCAAGAAAGACGTTTTCAGGCGTTCTTGGGGTTTTGGTCTCTTCACAAATTCGTTCAGCTTTCTGGACTGTCTTCTTTATCACTCCCCAAGTCATCTCTGGGCTGTTCATCATCCGCCGTGTTCTTCTTCCACTCCTTATCTTCAGTGTGTTTCCTGGGGCTGCTACTGTGGATCCATGTTGCAGTTTAATATTTCTTGCAGGAATCCACACAGGTTTGGAGAAATTTTCTTGAATTACACAAGCATGCCCTCAACCAAATGTTAGCAATGGATCGGGTCCCTTCCATAAACCAGACTCAGGATTTTTCCATTTAACTAAACCATTTTCCTTTGTTTTAGTCTGACACCAGTGTAACTCCGTGGGTGTCTTGCCATCAGCATTACAAGTGAAAAAATTTAAAGTAATTAAGGCTTGGTGCAGCCTACCCACAGGTGATTTCTCCACCATAATCCCCCCTTTTAGTTTTTCAAGTTGGGATTTTAGCCGCTGATGTTGGTGCTCAATAATGGCCTGTCCTTGGGAATTATATGGTATTCCTGTAATGTGCTAAATTTTCCACTTTTTACAAAATTGCTGGAAATGACAGCTTGTGTAAGCAGGCCCATTATCAGTTTTAATAATTTTTGGAATTCCCATGACAACAAAAGCAGCTAGGCAATGATTAATAACCTGTTTTGCCATTTCCCCTGTAGATGCAGTAGCCCATAGGACTTGTGAAAAGATGTCTACAGAGACACGCAATGTCCCAAGGTGTCCAAAGGAACAGGATGTGTGTCACATCCATTTGCCAGATATGTTCCCTTAACAAACCTCTAGGGTTGACTCCTGTGTTAGGCCCTTGAGGTAGATGTAACATGCAAGTGGGACATTCTCTGATAATCTGTTTTGCCTGCTGTCAAGAGATTGAGAATTGTCTAGATAACATGTTTGCAGGCTGATGAAAAAGCTGATGAGATTCTGAGGCCTGTTCAGAATAATTGATCAGCATGTGCATTTCCTTTTGCCAATGGGCCAGGTAATAAACTGTGGGCCCTGATGTGAGTGATATAAAAAAGGATATTGTCTCTGTTGTAAATCTGCTGAACTTGTTTAAATAGTAAAAATAAACTTTGGTCACTGAGCCATTTCAAATGAGCAGTTTCAATTCTATTTAATAAACCTGCAACGTAAGAAGAGTCAGAGATAATATTAAGAGGCTCTTGAAAATCCTATAATGAAGCCTTACTAGCTTCCAACTCAATTCTTTGTACAGAAGTATGACTAGTTTGGGTGACTTGGTCTAAATTCATTGTATGATAAGCAGCTTTGCCATTTGATGATCCATCAGTAAAAACAGTTAATGCTCTAGGAATAGGTTCCTGCCTAGTATTTTTTGGTATAATAATAGGAGTATGATATAGAAATTGTAATAATTTGTCATTTAGTAGGTGACAACTAACTTCCCCTGAATATCCACTCAGTCCAATTTGCCAATTTAAATCAGTCTGAAATAACATTTCTAATTGCTTCCCAGTGAGGGGAAGGTAAATACATTGGGGTTCTTCTCCTCTAGGCTGTCTGCAGTGCTTTCTACATTGAAATATCAACTGAGTCATAAGTTCTATATATGTAACTGCAGTTTTAGAGGATTGATGTCCTAGGTCAGTGATGGCGAACCTATGACATGCGTGTCAGCACTGACACGCGTGTCAGCACTGACACGTAGCCATTTCTGATGACACGCGGCCACTGAGGCGGCTGCATGCCGAGGATGAAACATTTGCGAAATAATGTTTTTTCCTCAAAGTGACACACTACCCGAGTTATGCTCAGTTTTTTGGCAAAGTTTGACACACCAAGCTCAAAAGGTTGCCCATCACTGTCCTAGGTGGACCCATTCAATAATAGCAAGAGAGTTTTTATTTTGTAAGATGACTCCAGTGGGACTATTTTCAGTAGAATTAATCTGTCCCAATAAAGGCAATTCAGGCAGTACTTGTGCCACTTGGGCTAAGGAGATTGCCTGCTCAATTCTTTGTAACTCCTTTCTAGCTTCATCTGTCAATACTTGGGGTGAGGAAAGATTAGAGTCACCTCTAAGTATATTAAATAAATTTGTCATTTCTCCTGTAGAGATTTTTAGGTAAGGTCTTAACCAATTAATGTCCCCTAATAATTTTTGAAAGTCATTTAAGATTTTAAGGCAATCTTTTCATATTTCTACTTTTTGAGGCCTAACATATTGATTTTCAATTATGGTACCTAGATATTTAAAAGATATTTCTTTCTGTACTTTTTCTGGAGCAGTTTTTAAGCCCCATTTAGGAAGTTCTTTTTATAATTGAGAAAACATTGCTAAAGTCTGTTCTTCTCGTGGACTCGCTAGGAGTAAGTCATCCATGTAATGGATAATATAACACTGGGAATATTTGTTCCTTAAAGGCTGAATAGCTTGAGCTACATATATTTGACATAAAGTAGGGCTATTGGCTATTCCTTGAGGCAAAACTTTCCATTGATATCTTTTCATAGGCTCTATCTACACTAATAAAAGAGAAACACACAAATTGACCATCACTCCGCTATACCCACCATCTAATCAGGAGGGAATATGCAAATTAGAAGGACAAAGGTGGCGGCCGCCCAGCTGCTCCAGGCACGGAGTGGCCAGGCAGGGCAGGAAGCCTGCTATGAGAGGGAGGGTGGGGGGGGCGAAGGGATCTACAGGAGCAGCACTCCGGCGCAGTGAAGACGAAGACTGCAGACTCCGGAGTCTGCAGCAAAGACGAAGATGGCAGACTCCAGCTGGAGGGAAGGCCTGGGTCCTGGGTGCCGGAGGAAAACCGGTGCTGGAAGCCAAGGGAAGGAAGGCCTATTGCACGAATCTCTTCATGCAATGGGCCTCTAGTATTATTAATAGATGGCACTGAAAAGGCAAATCTTTGTTTATCTTGTGGTGCCAAGGGAATGGTGAAGAAACAGTCCTTAAGATCTACTACTATAAGAGACCAATCTAGAGGGATTTGTGAAGGCGCTGGGAGTCCAGGCTGTAAAGCTCCCATGGTATGCATAGTAGCGTTAAAGGCTCTAAGATCATGGAGCAATCACCATTTTCCTATTGCCTTCTTAGGGATTGTAAATATAGGAGTATTCCAAGGACTATTGGAAGGTTCTATATGACTAGCCTCTACTTGTTCTTGTATTAATTCATGGATATGACTTAATTTCTCCTTGGTTAATGGACACTGATCCACCCATATAGGTCTATCATCTTTCCATTGCATATGCTCAGCATGGGGGTGAGGAGATTGAGCAGTGACCACTCCTAAAAAGGCTGATATTCTAAACCTTGTTTTCCTGTGTTTTCTTTGGCCTGAATGGGTTCTTTAATCTCCTGATTATCTTTTCCTAAACCTTGACCAGCTTGATATCCCATCTGAGTTACTAACTGTTGTCCCTTGCCGGTAATAAGATAAGCTTGTAAACCTTCTAAAACATCTCGGCCCCATAAGTTGACTGCAATTCCAGACACTATATAGGGCTGAAACCATCCTGTTTGTCCTTCCTTATCTTACCACTTTAACACTGCAGTGCTGCGTCGCGTGTTATCAGGAATTCCAACACCCATGATAGAGCCTATAGCTTCTACCATGGACCAACTTGAAGGCTAGAATTCTTGACTGATAATACTAACATCTGCTCCAGTGTCTATTAAACCTTTAAACAGTTTCCCTCTATTCTTAGATTAATCATAGGACGGGTCTTGCTAATTTCCTGTATCCAATATATATCTGAGCTTCCAAATCCTTGTGTCCCTCTCTTCCTATTTATAACTTCACCTTGCTGAATATAAGGCAAAAGAAGAGCTGACAGTGGATAGAGTGTCAGCCTGCGGACTGAAGGGTCCCAGGTTTGATTCCGGTCAAGGGCATGTACCTTGGTTGCGGGCACATCCTCAGTAGGGGGTGTGCAGGAGGCAGCTCATCGATGTTTCTCTCTCATTGATGTTTCTAATTCTCTATCCCTCTCCCTTCCTCTCTGTAAAAAAATCAATAAAATATATTTTAAAAAAAGAGAGCTGAGCAATTCTTTGTCCTGGAATAATTTGCATAATATGTTTGCATTCTAAAGTTACTTTGATTTCTCCCTTATAGTCTGAATCTATGACTCCAGGAAAAACAGTTAGTCCTTTCAGAGTATTTTCACTCTTTCCTAGGACTAAACCTGACATTCCTGGTGGCACAGGTCCCCAAATCCCTGTAGGAACAACTTGTCTAGCCATATCAGGGATCAGGGTGATTGTTATTGTGCTATTGAGATCAAATCCAGCATTTCTTTCTGGAGTGACTTGAAGGAGGGAATCTACTGTAGTCCTGGAAGGGTGAAACATAACGGTGTGTGGGGGGGGGAGGGGACGGGGGGAAGGCCCTCCGGTCGTTAACCTGCGGCTGGCCATTTCCTATGTCTTGATTTAATGGCTGGCCACTTCTATGAAATTTAGATCTACACTGACTGGCCCAATGATTCCCCTTCTGACATCTGGGACATAGACCTGCATTACCTGATTTGGGAGGCGGAATGCTCACGCCTTCTCCCTGAGCATCACCTTGTGTCCTTTTTGGTTGCTTACAATCCTTTTTAAAATGTCCTTGCTGTCCACAGTTGAAACATGATTTGTTTCTTGTTGTAATTGAGGCAGCTAATAAACTTGCCTGAAAAATTCCTGACCCCACATTCTGACATGCTCAAATAATTTCCATAATGGTACTATTTTTTCTTAGAGGCATTAGACATTTCTTACAATCAGCATTGGCATTTTCATAAGCTAATTGCTGAGTCAAAATGTCTCCTGCCGTCTCATGTTGAATCTGCCGTCTCACTGCTCCAGTGAGATGAGCTACAGAATCAGAGAATGATTTGGTGGGCCCCTGCATGCACTTACTAAAGGCTCCTTCAGGTTTCTCTTTTGCTTGTAAAGTCCACCAGGATTTTCTTCCACAAAGTCTAATTTGCTCATACGCCTGTTGGACGTAGAGGAGCTGATTTTGGACGTCACTAAATTGTCCCTGTCCTGCAAGCATCTCAAAAGTTTTTTGAATATTCTGTCTGAGATTCGAAGAAGCTTGTGCTTGACATTTCTCTAAAAATTCTCCCTTCCATAGCAAATAATCTCCTCCATCCAGAGTTGCATGGGCCAGAGAATGCCAATCATAAGGAGCTAGGAATGCATCAGAAATGTTAGTTATAATTTATCCAGTAAATGGAGCATTTGCGCCATTCTGTATTACACTATCACACAAGGCCTTTATCATTTTAAAGTCAAATCTTTCATGCTGTCTTATTATTTGATTTGGGAATTGTGGATTAGCTACCAGTCTAACAGGAAAAGCAAGTCTGTCGTCCTCCACTGTCCTGTCCTTTAATCCTTTTCGGATGGCTCTTTGCATAGGCGATTCTATTAGTGGCGATTTAAATGTTTCAGAATCAGGACATGAAGGCCACTCCTCCAATTTATCTTTCTGCTCCTCTTTAGGAGCAGAGGGTGCAAAGGGAGGAGGTCTTTCTTCTCTGAAAGGCTCTAGCAAATGTAATACCGTTTCCCACAAGGAGAAACAATTTGGAGGCAAAATTTTCCCTGCTGCTTAGCTTCTTTCAAGTTCTGACCTATCCATTCCCAACATTCAATATCCAATGTACCCTCATCAGAAAACTATGGATTATCTACACTAATAAAAGAGAAACATGCAAATTGACCATCACTTCGTGACGCCCACCAGCCAATCGGGAGCAAATATGCAAATTAACCCAACAAAGATGTAGGTGGCCCCGCCCCCCCATCCACTCTGGGCCTCTGGGCAGCACATATGCAGGGGCACGGAGAGGCCAGGCAGGATGGAATGCCTGCTATGAGGGGAAGGGCTGGGGGTGGAGGGAGCTACAGGAGCGGCACTCCGGCTGGCTCCCAGAGCGAAGAGGAAAGGCAGCGGCCAGAGTGAAGGCCTGGGTCCTGGGTGCTGGAGGAAAACCGGGGCCAGCAGCCAGGGGAAGGAAGGCCTATTGCGCGAATCTTTATGCAATGGGCCTCTAGTATTCTATAATAATCTGTAGAAACTGTAAAAGAAGATCTTCTGACACTGAAACTCCCTTATCCTTTAGCAAGCAAGCCAAAAGTCTACAAGAAAGTCTCTCCCCTTTCAACAAATTCTGCCCCATTATGATCTGGATGAAACAAAAGAAATTACTCAAGCACTTATGGATCCACAGGCTTCCACAGCTGACAAGAGTTTTGCACGCAGTTCAATCTTCCACCACCAGTTCTGGTGATTTCTTTTTCCGCTCTGGCGAATTCTTTTCCTCCAAGTCCCTGTTCAAGGTGCCAAATGTGAAGCCACAGCCAGCGTGGCCTTGGGTTCAAAGGCTTGGAGAAAGGACTGATGCACAAATCAATACACAAGACAAGAAATATAAATTTGGAAATTATGGGGAAGCCAGAGAAAGCTTAGCTGTGGTAGCTGAGTTCCACTAAGTCTCCATTCCCATCTGCTTTTATTTATTAGAATACACAATTGCCTTTTAGGAATGCAAACAGACATATCAATGGTAATGTTTAGTAAACAGTAAGATTATCAGGTTGGGGGAGTTTGCTTTAGGCCATTGAGTCAGCAGTAGGTAATAAAATGCAAATATTCACCCTGTGAATATCAAAGAGCCCAATTCAGCCTTCTGACCAGATTTCTCGCATTTATATTAATTACTGTTGACCTTAATTCTCAGCACCAGTTTGTTCATTGATACAGGGTTCCTTTCCCCTCTGGGCACCCACAGCACCAACTGCTTATTACATTGATTTGCCTACAGACACACCTCTTCTGCCATCCAGTCTACTTCACTCTTAGGACACATGTCTTACTTTCATGGCTCTGCCCAGGGATACCTGCTGCATTCTGAATCACAACTAGCAGGTACAGAGGATACAAATGCATGGGGCATGCCTGTGGCTCAACTGGGTCTTGGGTACCTGCTTTTTCCATCTGCTTCATTGCTTTTCTTTCATAGGGATCCTTGGGTCCCGCAAGACTTTTCAACCCCTTTTCCACCTACTCTGACCCCTTTGGATTTAGTAACTCAGCTTCGCACTTGACCCCTGCAAGAGTCAGCTTCCTCTATATGCTCCCTGTTAACTCTCAGAGTCTGCCAAGCAGCTGAGGACATTCTCTGCTTGTCACCACCCTGTGGGAAAGGAGAGCAGAAGCCACCATCATCCATTTTCTGGAAACATTAGCATCATGCATTTCTCTTTCCCCAGATCTCCTGCCCCTCCCTGCAACCCAGTCAATTCCACATCAGAGGGGCCTGTTGTATGTATTTCCTTCTGAACCCACCCTTGTATACTGCTTAAGATTAGGGGCCCATCTGCCCCTAATGAGCCACTGTACCAGCCTCCTGTCTGGTCTCTCTCCTGTGGTCTATGCCCCTCTAGTCCTTTCTCCACCTGGCTGCTAGAGCTATTTTCTAGTCCAGTATGGCGAACCTATGACACGCTTGTCAGCACTGACACACATAGCCATTTCTGATGACATGCGGCAGCTGAGGCGCCGCATACCGAGGATGAAACATTTGCTGCTCCTGAGGATGAAACATTTGTGACTAGAGTCTTGGAGCTCCAAGACTCTAGTCGCAAATGTTTCATCCTCCCCTATTAGACACTCTGTGCCGGAGGTCTGTAGGCCAAAACAACAGAAGTCCGGCACAGAGCGTCTAGTTCTGGGACTTCCGGTTAAGCCGGGATCTTTGCCCTCACTTCCGCCGCAGAGCAGGGAGCAGCAGAACACAGCGGGGGACACATCTCTGGGGGCCCTGCCATTACCAGTAACCAAATAACAGTTAACCACAGCAACCATTATCTACTGTTCTAGGGTGTCATGGATTTCTAATCCATCATTACTGAAATAAGTGAGGGGGAGGCTGGGAGAGGCGAGGGTTTGTGGCGTGCTATGGGTGCCGTTTCCTGCCATTAGAAATAGCAGCAGCCATTTTAATTCACATAAGGAACACCATCTTGCTCCATAGTGCAGATTCCATTTCACCACTATTACTGTTGTGCATCCTTATTAACCCCTATTTCTGCTTATTAACCCTGCCCTTTCCTAAAAGACAGTTATATGCACCATTTTGTGGTTAGGCTAGCTAACCCCTAATTGCCTGCAGGCTTAACAAGCTATCTATAATTCTATCTTCTGTCACTGCCCCCCTGATGGAGAACCCAAAAGATAAAAAAAACTAAGGTTAAGTAAAGGAAGTGGTAGTAGCAGTGGCCAACCCTTTCAAGAGACATGGACCGAGACGTATGGCTTTATAGAGAAAAATGGCAGATCATTTTGCGTTCTATGTACTGAAACGGTAGTAAGCAGAACATGGAATATAAATAGACATTTTGAAACGAATCATTCCCAGCTCTTGGGAAAAAGTGAGGATGAAAGGAAGGAATACATTTCCAGGCAGCTACACCTTTAAAAGAGCCAATCTAATTCCATCCTTAAATTTATGAAAGGCTCTACAAATTTAACATCTGCAAGTTTGAGCATTGCTCACTCTATAGCTCAGCATGGAAAAGCACTCAGTGAGGGAGAATTTATTAAAGAAACTATCCTAAGATGTGCACCAGTTCTATTTCACGATATTCAGAATAAAGATGCAATTATTAAGAGAATATCTGAGTTACCACTTAGTAGAAATATCATAAAAGACCAAATAATGAGACTGAACACAACCATACAACATCAATTAAAGAGAGACATAAGGAAGTGTAAATATTTTTCGATCTCTCTTGATGAAACAACTGATGTCACATCACATGCTCAGTTGGCCATTATTGGTCGATATTCTGATGGTCTCACAATGAGAGAAGAGTTGATAAAATTAGTATCAGTGTCAACAAGTAAATCAGGAAGCGAAATATGTAAGGTTGTTATACAAACATTTCGTGACCTAAGCATTGATATCTCTAAAGTTGTGTCAGTGACGACAGATGGGGCACCAAATATGGTGGGGGAAAAAGTCGGATTTGTCCAATTGTTTACAGAAGCTATTGGACATCCGATTGTGCCTTTTCATTGTATTATCCATCAGGAGGCTTTATGTGCCAAGGCAGGATTCACCGAGTTAATGTCAGTTGTTACAAAAATAGTTAATTTAATAGCTGCTCGCCCCCTTCACAAGCAAGAATTTTCAGCACTTTTACTGGAGGTTGATTCCACCTACAGTGGACTGCTGATGTACAATAATGTAAGATGGCTGAGCCGAGGCAAAGTTCTTGAATTATGTGTCACACCCTAGGTGGTTTGGCTCAGTGGATAGAATGTCCGCCTGTGGACTGAAAGGTCCTGGGTTCAATTCCAGTCAAGGGCACATGCCTGGGTGGCAGGCTCGATCCTCGGTAGAGGACATGCAGGAGACAGCCAATCAATGATTCTCTCTCATCATTGATGTTTCTATTTCTCTCTCTCTCTCCCTTCCTCTCTGAAATCAATAAAAATATATTTTTTTAAAAAAGAATTATGTGTCAGGAACTGTTCAGAATGTTTCCTCCACTTAAATGTGAACTCATCAGAATGTATCAACATGATGTTCTAGGCTCTCAGCAAAATAGGTGAACATCATGTTGATACATTCTGATGAGTTCACATTTAAGTGGAGGAAACAGACATAAGTGCATTTCTGAACAAATCACTGGTGAGGATACAGGTGTGGGATTTACCTTGATGAAACAGGCTCTCTCCTGGAGCAGGGGCTGAGGGTCAGCTCCTGCTGAGGCATGAGGCTATCTGAGGGATGAGGGCCACCCTGGCCAACAAGCACTGTCAGAAGGGAAGAAGCAAAATGTAATGATGAAAGCTGTATCAGAGAGATACTACCCTTTGAAGATGGAGGAAGGGCCATGACGGAGGAATGTGGGTGGCTTCTCAAAGCTGAAAAAAAAAGGAAATGAATCTTTCTAGAGTCTCCAGAAAAAGAATACAGCTGCATAGATACCTTCATTTTAGCCTAGCTAATAGCTGGGAATCAGTAGTGAACAAGTAAACATAATTCCTGCCCTCAGGGAGACAATGGCATCTTCCCCTCTCTACCTGTTGAAATCCTATGGACTTCGAGGTAAAGTCCAAATGTCATCTCCTCTATGTAGTCAGCCCTGATCTCTATAGACAGAAATATTATCTCACTCCTTAAAACTACTGTTTTGCTTCATTTGCACTCCTCTTAGAGTATCCTATCTAATAAAGATGGAATATGCAAATTGACTGTTACTTCACAACAAAGATGGCAGCGTCCACAGCCAATAAGGAGGGAATATGCAAATTGACATGACAAAGATGGCAGTGGCTGGGCCAGGATGCTTGTGTCATCACCATGGCAACGACGCAGGCATTCTGCCCTGCCCAGGCCGCTCCGGGCCTCTGGGCAGCGCGTGAATGTGGAAGGCGGCTCCGGGCCGGAGCAAAGGCAGAAGGCGGTGGCCAGAGCAAAGGCCCAGGTCCCGGGTGCCGGCAGCCAGGGGAAGGAAGGCCTATTCTTGCACGAATCTTCGTGCATCGGACCTCTAGTATATACATAAGGAATGTGAACATAAGCCATGTGGAGATAGTTAATTCATCTTGGTAATACCTTCAACATCTAATGAGAACACAGTGAATGAATGAATGAATCAATCAATCAATCTGTTAAGAACAATTATTTTTTTAAAAATCATCCCCCAGGACATTCTGACTCCTTTTCCATTTACCCTGACCCCTTTGGATTTGTTCAGAAATTCACTTATGTCTGTTTCCTCCACTTAAATGTAAACTTCATCAGAATGTATCAATATAATGTTCACCTGTTTTGCCCAGAGCCTAGAACAGTTCCTGAAACATAATTCTTAATAAATATTTAATAATTAAGTTTTTCATTTATCTTTAGCAAACTTAAACCAACTGCTTAGCAAACCTGAACCAACTGTTTAAGAAAACACATATTTGAGACATTCTCAACTCAGTGTAAGTGATTGCAGGGCCTTGAGGACACATGGGGGGAAAGTTCATTTCTAAAGCAATTGGGAATTGGCCTAGACATTCAGAAGCTATATCTTGAAGTCTTTTCCATCTTTTTATTATTTTGTTCCATTATTGTATGCTTCTGAACTTGGCATATGGAATTAAAGTGCTGATTTTTTAGTCAGAAATCCTTTAAAATACTTCTATACCATTATACAAATTTGAAAACATGCAAAGGCATAAAGAAGGACATTAGATTCACCCATAATCCATCACTCAGACAAAAATAACTATTAACATTTTGTTGTATTTCCTTCCAGTCTTTTTTTTTTTTCTCTGCAAATAGAAAGCAACTGCTCTGGAGTTCTGGGTTTTGCATTGGTGCTGAGATGGGTGGACTTGTATAAGAAGAATACTGTTTTCCATATTAAAGTAGTGTGGTCTTTGTTTTCTCTCTGTTTTGCCTGTGCTCACCGATGACTCTCCCTCTTTTTTCTCATATTTTATTCTAGCCCTTCTTCCATTGAACCCAGAGTTCAGGAGTTGTTCTATTAGTTCAAATTGGTCCTTCTCAGCATTAGTTTCTTTTAAATGTCTTATGAGTTTAATTGATGTGGCTTATTAATGATGGGATATATTGATTTTTATAAAATTACCTGAGCTTCCTTTGTAAATGGATAGGCCTATTTACCCAGAGGCCTCTCCCTCACCCCACTCTCACCCTCCACCCCCATCAGAAGGTGAGAAATCTCTGTGTAAATGAATGTGTCCTCCCACAGGCAGAAGTCTCAGAATTGCCAAAATAAATAAATCTCCTCTGAAAATAGAGTTCTTTGCCTATGGCTTCTGGTGGGAGACCTGAGTCTCTCAGTGCTGCTCCACCTCAATCCGCAGCCCCCATACCTTCATGGAGGCATCTCCCCAGACATAGCTTTGACTTTGTTGGAGGAGGGATTCACAGGGCTGCCACTGGGCCTATGGTGCTGCTCCAAATATGTAATGGATCATCGGGAGGGCCTGAGTGACAGGCTCATTCTGTAGATGGTCCTTCCATTCATCTCTCCTTCTCTCCAAACGTGCTGACTCAAAGTCTTGGAATTTCTCCAGAGCTTTGACAGGAAAAACAGCTACTCTGTCCACGGTGCCTGTGGCTACCATTTTGTCCTTTCACGATCCCATCTACTTTCTATTAATTTTCATGATCCCATCTACTTTCTCTGGGCTTACAAGTGGGAAGAAGACAGACACAGTCCCCTCTCCATGGAGTTTATGTCCTTCAATAGTAAACAAGCAAAAATAAACCAGTAAACAAGCACTTGAAGTTTAACAGACAATTCTGCCATTAGCACGATGAGTGTTCAGGAGGGACTCTCTAAGGAGATTTATAGGTAAGAAAAGGCTGCAAAAGGAAAGAAGTGTCTAAACGGAAATCTGAAGAGTGAACAGAGATTATGTCAGGGCAAGAGGAAGTGTGTGGCCACGCTAGAAAGAAGGGAGGGAAAAGCCTTCCAGCCTGAAGGGACGGCGTGTGAAATGTGTAATCCATGCAGGTAAACGTGGCTAGCGGCATAAAGGATTGAAAACGTCCTTATGCTTATGCCTCACAGGACAGGAAGGGCCCCAACAAGCTGCCCCTGAAAGCTGCCCGCCCTGCCCACTTAAGACATTCTCTGTCCTGTGTTTTTATTTCAAAGGAGGAAGAGAATCAGCATCTATAAAGAGCTTCTGCTGGAAGAGTTTATGTATATTTTCTCCCTAATTTCTCAGTAATCCAGTGAGATAGCCATTGCCATTTTAGAAGTAAGGAAATTGAGGATCCAAGTGGTTAAGTAACTTGCCCAAGGCTGCACAGCCAGTAGGTGCTAATGCTGGGATTTTAATAAGTTGAGGCATCGCTAAAGACCACATACTTTTCTACATTAGGTGCCAATATCTATTTTTAGTATGTGTGGTAAAATACACATAATAAAATTTATCATCTTAACCATTTTTAAGCGTTACACTTCAGTGGTGTTAAGTACATGCATATTCTTGTGCAACTACAACTGCCATCCATCTCCAGAACTCTTTTCATTTTGTAAAAGCAAATTCTATACCTATTAAACAGCAATTCCCCATTTCCTCACCCCCAACACATGACAACCACCATTCTACTCTCTGTCTCTATGAGATTGACTACTCTAGGGACATCATATCATTAGAATAATGCAGTATGTCTTATCATGACCAATTTATTTTGCTTAGCATGTCCTCAAGCTTTGTCCATTGGTGCCAATATCTTTTTAACACCCTGTACCTCCTGATAGTTTCCAAAAGAAAGAATGTGCCCCAGCCTGAGCTGAAAAGGGGAAGAATTTGGTTGTGATAAAACTCCACATTAATGAGACTCTTGAGCCATGATGAATCAGCAGAGGACACTAGAATTTTCAAAATCTCAAATCCTGCACGCACTACTGTTACTGGTATCACTAGCAAACACGATCACTGTCTCCATTTTACATTGAATAGTCAGGAAGTGCGTCATGTAGTGGCAGAAAAGCTTGAATCAACTTGGCCCAGAGAGCTTCCTGCCCAGTGACATGGCTCCTAATTAAATTTTGTGCCTGAGAAAGGAAGTTTCCCTTAACATGGGAGCAGGAGTCATTTATTCATTCGTTTGTCAGACAAGCACTGTGTCATGCATGGTGGATAGTTTCCATTTGCATCTTCAGGCCTAGTTTTCATGTTCTTCACTCTGCTTTGTGTCCCAAAGGCTGAATTTAGGGTTGGCTTTCAGCTGGGTTTGGCTAACTGGAGGGGACTAGAGTGTGGGAGTGCGGTTGGCATATTTATTACCCTGGCTTTCTCTCAGCAGTATTGCTGGGAGCTGGCTGCTCCAAAGGCAACACTTTCTGCCACCTAGAATGCAGCTAATGACCTAGAAAATGCTTTCACTACCCTCTCCTCCATCAGCAAAAATAACTAAAAGTAGTTTGCCTTCATGTGTGAAGGTCAGTATTATATTTTAACTGTCCTGCCTCAGGGCTAAATCGAATCCCACTATCATACTATCTGCAGGGACCTTGCTTGTCTTGATAGTCCACAGAATATTACTCTGGACCATTACATTGATGGCATTATTCTAACTGAATCCAGGGAACACAGGTGGCAGGCACCTTAAGCACATCGGTCACACATATGCATGCCAAGGAATTGGGAGATAACCCCTTGTAAATATTTCTCTCTTTTCTGCATCCAGCTTAGCTAGAGAGCGGTCCGGTTCCTGAATAGGGGCTGCTGGGGATTGAGAAAATGAAAGAGACAGACACAGAGATGGAAGGAAAAAGCTGGGGGTGGGTGGGACCACTGTCCTCTGATGGAGAGATAGGAACCCAGAGCCAATACAGCGTGTTTATACTGAGTGGCCAGATTATTATGATCTCTGAACGCATAATAATCTGGCCACTCAGAGTATTTGTATCTCAAATGGGTACCAAAAGTATTCTAGACTTTTGCTGGAGATCAACCACCTATTTGCCCTGAGCTTTCTATCAGCCAGTGCAAAGGGGAAAACTGATCAGGTGCACGATTTATAGTATCTTTGATATCAAATAATGAGGTACTCAAGAGAAGTACACTGAGTGGCCAGATCATTATGCATTCAGAGATCATAATGATCTGGCCACTCAGTGTATTTTATACAGCAAAAACCAGGAAGTTTTACTAAAAGTCAAGACAAAGGAGATTATGTGCATTCTTGGATGGGCCCAAGTCGTATTCATTCCTGCTTTGCTGGATTTAGATAATGAAACCCACCCCCTGGCGCCTGGGCTGAAGGTTAAGCTGACAACACTCCTGCCTCTGGCAAGGCGTGTTTCCAGGATGTGGCTCTGCCAATGCCAGCCACTGGATTCAGCTGACAATAATTAAATAAATGCCCATGTGCCTTCCCAGGTGCTTTCTACAGGCCCTTGGATGTTCAGGGGCTGCTATGTCAGCAAGGGTTCTGGGGTCCAGTAGTCCTGGGCATGTTGGAATATCTCTTTGCACAAGTGAGACACAGTTGTTACACCTTGCCCCACATACCATATAGGAAAGGCAACATTTCGTGAGTTTCTTTGGATTTTAGAGGTAACTTGAACCATATTTGGATGTACTGTTCAGATCTAATTACTGGGTGACTTACAAGACTACCAGTTGTGAATGGGCACAGGCTATGAAGAAGGTCAGAAACAAATCCAGGCTGCGTTACAGGCAGTCTAACCAGCAGACCCAATAGAGTGGAAGAATCTGTGGCAAACAGATGCCATAGAACGCCCTGGCAAGACCCAATGAGGCCCAAGTAAAGTCAACTCTTGATAACTTTTTTACTTGAAAAACAGCTCATGGACTATTTGAGAGACTGAACATCTGACCTTGAATTGCAAATGACTATGTGAGTTAAATTGCCCATCATGATGTGGGCACGCTCAGCAGCACTCATTGGAAAGTGTAAATGATATGTCTGAGACCAAGCTCTGCAGACCTGGAAACTACGGACAAACTTTAGGGTCAGATGATATAGGCTCCCATGGTACCTCTTCCTACTGCTTCATAACCTTTTCTCAACACACACCAATGACCTAAGAGGGAGTTCCTTAGAGCCACTTATGGAGGAAATAGTGGGGGCTAGATTTATTAATAGATTTACATGATATGATTGAACCAGATGGAAGTGATGAGCTGCTCAACTAGAGACCCACTCAGGGATGGCCTGTAGGAAAGGAGTGAAAGACAAGCCTGTCAGTGGGTAAAGCTTTAGGTATGACAGCTGGTTTACTTTGTATCAAAAGAAGATGGTCTGAGGCATGACCACCTAATTCATGGGCAGTGGTTAACAGGTTCACCAGGTTGTTCAGAGACTTGGAAAAAATAAAGTGTATGTTTGGTGACAAGGAGGGCTGGGAGAGAGGTATGTGGATAGAATTTAGAATGTGAAGATATTGATATCTGATGTAAATGTCCACCAAGGCATCCACTGTGAAAGAGGCTCTCAATAATCATATTAGTCAGCTCATAATAAAATTCCACAGACTGGGTGGCTTAAACAATAGACATTTATTTTCTCACAGTTGTGAAGACTGAAAGTTCAAGATCAAGTTGGCCTCAGGGTTTGTTTCTGGTTAGACCTCTCTTCCTGACCTGTAGAAGGCCACCTTCTCTCTGTGTCCTCACGTGGCCCTTTCTATGTGCATGCATGTGGAGAGCTCTCTGATGTCTCTTCCTCTTTTGTCTTTTCCCATAATTCCTCATTTTTATTTATTTATTTAAAAAATTTTCCCAGCTTTATTAAGATATTAGTGCCACATAATCTTCCTTTTCTAATAAGGACAACCTATTGGATTAGGGCCCCTACTACATGGCTTCTTATCTCCAAATACAGAAACATTGGGGTAGAGGATTTCAACATATGAATTTTGGGGGACACAATTCAGCTCATAACAATAATCTCCTGGCCAAGATAATCCATCCTGTGCAAATCTGCCTGTCTCTTTCCCGCGCCTCCAAAGGCCTATGTACACAGTTTGCATGAGGTAGGGGTGGAAACTATGCACAGGCTCAATAACATATTTTTCTCTCACCAAGGTTGATCTGGCTCCTTCCAGAGCTGAATGTCCAATCTGCTGGCAGTTGATCAACAATGAGAACCTGAAATGGCACCATTCCCCAAGGGGACCAACCAGAGACGTGGATGCAGATAGATGACAGTGGGTCCTTTTCATCAGGGAGGGGCCAGAATTAGTCTCAGATTGGTATTTGCTCCAAGTGTGTATTTGTGTTCCCTATCCCCAGAACTTCTGCCAGCACCAACGTTCACAGACTTAGAGAATTTTGTACCTGTCACTATGCTGTTATAACTCAACAACTTCCCCAAAAGGAGCCATACTTCTCAGAGATGGTATTGTAACAGTGGGTTCTTGACTACAGAATTCACTGATTTTATCACACACTTCATTCCCTAGAAAGAGATGTCTGAACAGAATTGTGGAATGGCATGTGGAAGATACAGATAGCGTTATAGCTGGGAGGTATAATACCCAGCAAGGTAAATTGCTCAAACCAGCAGCCAGCATCTCCCTCATAATCAGATTACATCAGTCTGGGAACCAAGGGATAGACGTAGCAGTGGCCCCTCTCACTATGACACCAAATACCACTGAAAGAAATCTTGCTTTCTATTTGAGCTGGGGCTTAGAGACCTAGGAGGAATGTTTCTGTCAGGGAACACACAGTTCCATTTACGTGGAAGTTAAAAACAGTCTGACCCTCAGCCATTTGCATCTCACTGATGTACCTCTTGTGCTAGTACTCAATGCAAAATGATGGCAACCCAAGAAGATAGGTTTCTCAAGGTCTCAGAGCCTATATGAATGAAGAATTGTTCTGCCCTACCAAGCAGCAAAGCCCCACTCAGCCCGGCAGAAGGTAAGACAAATGTGGAATGGGTGGTGGAAGAAGAAAGCTGTGTTTATCCGTTTGGGCTTTGTGGCTTACTACAGAAACAGGTTTGGTAGCAGTTACGTTTTATGTTGATTAGTTTAATTGTTTTCCTCTCTCCCACTTACTCCTAACCCTCTCCCAATATTTTATATGAAGGCCACTACCAATGGCTAACATTTAGACTTCAGGTTGGACTATGACTGAATTAAAATCACTGTGCAATGATACAACAGTTAGTAGAACTTATGAGATACCCTGTGCTGGGAAAAGATAAGAGTGGATGCAGAGAGCACCTGTACCAGATCTCTTCCATTTGCCCCAGCCAGCTCTCTGCAGACCTGGGGGCGGGGGATGGGGAGGGGGGAAGTGGGAGGGTGCTGACCTGTATGGCCTGCAGCAGTAGGCTCTCCTGACCTCAAGGTTCTTGTTCTATTTGGCCAATAGGAGACATCAGTAGAAGATCAAAGGGTGGGAGAAAAGTGAAGTTCCGGTAATTATTCCCCTGATTCTCTTCTTGCTGAGTCCCTATGGATTGATTGTGTCCCTCCATTATGAGCTCCATACAGCCCTCTGTCTGAGTTTTGGTAACCATTCCCTCCCTTTGCCCATTCACCAAGCCCTGTTGTTAACTCTAGAATAATGCAGCATTCCATGTTGCTTTCACTAAACCCTGCCTACGCCTTTGTAATAGTCCCTTTGTTAAACTGTCCTTAAGTACCTAGTTTGAGGGTGCCCTCTGGTTCCTGCCAGGAACTTGACTGATACAACCAGGCCCTGTGCACAGCACCGGAGTTACAAAAATAAAGAACACATAGTTCTCAACCTCGAGGGACTGATGTGTCTTATAGGAAACATGTGAGGTACACTGTTGGCTTAATTGGATAATTCTGGTTCAGAGTCTCTTATGATACAGTAGTCAAGGTGCAGACCAGGGCTGAAGTCATCTGAAGGTTTCACTGAGCTGAGGATTGGGTGTCATTTTTTTTTAAAGTTTTCCATCCTATCTAATAAAAGAGTAATATGCAATTTGACCATACCTCTGCTACACCCACAAGCTATGCCCACCAGCCAATCAGGAGGGAGTATGCAAATTAACCCAACCAAGATGGCTGCGGCCACAGAGAGAGCAGGAGGCTTGGGTTTCCCTGGCAATGGAGGAAGCCAAGCTTTCCACACACCCTGGCGGGCCCAGGCCTCCACTCAAGGCTACAAAGTTTCAGTTGGTTCCATGGTGTAATGGTTAGCACTCTGGACTCTGAAATATGTTAATTTGTGACAACAACATAAAAGGGAGGATATAATAAACATATATGGAGTTATATAGAAGGAAAGGTTTGTATACTATTTAGACTAACTTGGTATAAATTCAAACTAGACTGTTACCAATAACAATATTAATTGTAATCCCCAGGATAATCACTAAGAAAATAACTAAAACATGTAAGGTAAAAGAAATAAGAAGAGAAAACAGCACAATGGGAAAAAGTTAAACACAAAAGAAGCCATGAATGAGGCATTGAGGAACAAAAGGGATATAAGACATGTACAAAGGAAATAGAAAAATGGCCAGAGTAAATCCTTCCTTAACAATAATTACATTAAATGAAAATGCATTAAACTCTCCAAAGAGGAGATAGAGATTACATAATAGATTTAAAAACATGGTCCAACTATATACTGTCTAGAAAAGATTCATTTTAGAGCCAAATACACAAATAGGTTGAAAGTGAAAAGATGGAAAATGATTCTATTGTAAATATTAAACAAAAGAAATCTGGGTAGCTATACTAATATTAGATAAAATAGACTTTAAGAAAAATATTGTTACAAGAGACAAAGAAAGACACTACTAGTATATACATTATTGATAAAAAGATCAAACCATGAGGAAGCTATAATAATTATATCTAATAAAGGAGCAACAAATAAAAAAACTTCAAAATATATAAGAAGCTCTAAATATAAAACCTAATAAAATAATTACAAAAACATATGAAGTACCTAATTAAAAAATTCTAATAAAAGAACTCCAAGATACATGAAGCAAAAATAGACAAAATTAAATGGAAAAATAGACAATGCTGCAATTATAGTTGGAGATTTCAATCCCCATTTTCAATGATGAATAGACAAACTAGAAAAAAGATTGCCAAAGATATAGAGGACTTGAACAACACTATTAACCACTAGAACTAACTGACATTTACATAGTGATTATCCTAGGGATTACAACTACAGAATTCACATTCTTCTTAAATGCACATGGAACATTCTCCAGAATAAATTATATATTAAACCACAAAACAAATCTTAATCAATTGAAAAAAGACTGAAATCGAACAAAGTATCTTTTTATCTGGTCATAATGGAATGAAACTAGAAATAAATTAACAGAAGAAAATCTGGAGAATTAAAAATATATGAAAACTAAACAACACATTCTTTTTAAAAAAATCTTTACCCGAGAATATGTGTATTGATTTTAGAGAAGGAAGGGAGGAGTGGAGGGAAGGAGAGAGGGAAGAAGAGAGGAAGGGAGGGAGAGAGAGAGAGAAACATCTATGTGAAAGAGAAACACTGATCAGTTGACTCTCCCATGTGCCCTGACTGGGGATCAAACCTGAAACTGAGGCATGCACCCTGATGGAGAATTGAACCTGCAAACCTTTAGTGCACAAGAAGACGCTCCAACTGAGCCAACGGGCCAGGGCTAAACAACACATTCTTAAACAACAATTGGGTCAATGAAGACATCACAAGATAAATTAGAAAACATTTGAATTGAGTGAAAATGAAAACACAACATACCAAAATCTATGGGATGCAGCTGACCAGTGCACAGAGGAAAACTTATAGTTGTAAATGACTACATTAAGAAAAAAAAATCTCAAATCAATAACCATACACCTTAATAAACTAGAGAAATGAGAGCAAACTAAATCCAAAGTTAAAAGAAGGAAGGAAATAATGACTAGAGTGGAGATAAATAAAATTGAGAACAGAAAAACAATTTTTAAAAAATCAAGGAAACCAAACATTGGTTCTTTAAAAAATCAACAAAATTGATAAACCTTTAGCTAGAAGACTGAAAGAAAGATAGTAGGTTCAAATTACTAAACTTAGAAATTAAAGTGGAGCATTACTACTGACATTACAGAAATGAAAAGCAGTTTCTAAAACAATATTATGAACAATTAAAATCCAACAAAGTAGAGAACCTACATGAAGTGCACAAATTCCTTGAAATACCCAAAGTACCAAAACTGATTCAAAGAGAAATAGAAAATTTTAATAAATCTGTAACAAGTGAAGAGATTCAAACAGTGTTCCAAAATTGCCAAGAAAAGGCCAGGAACAGAAGGTTTCACTGGTGAATTTTATGAAATATTTAAAGAAAACTTGACACCATTGTTTCTAAAAGTCTCCCCCCTCCCCCGTCCCCCCCAAAAAAGAATAGTGTTTAAGGAAACACTTTCTAAAACCTTTTATGAGGCCAGAATTACCTTAATACCAAATCCAGACAAAGACATCACAAGGAAATGAAACTACAGCCCAATACCTTTTATGAATATACCTAGTAGACACAAAAATCCTCCTAAAATACTAGCAAACAAAATCCAAATGGAACCTTGGATTTTCTCCAGAATTGCAAAAGTAGCTCATCATTCGAAGATCAATCAATAAAATACAGCACATTAATATAATGAAAAGAGGAAAAAACCCAAATGATTATCTCGGTTGACAAAGAAAAATCATTTAACACAATTCAACACCCTTTCATGATAAAAGTACTTAAAACTAAGACTAGAAGACAACTTCCTCATTGTGTTAAACGGCATGTTTGAAATCTCATAGCTAACATACCTAATGGTGAAAGTCTGAAAGCTTTCCCCATATGATCAGAAGCAAGACAATAATGCTCACTTTCACTACTTTCTTCTCAACATTGTTCTGGAGGTCCTAGCCAGAGCAATAAGGAAAGAAAAAAAAAAAAGGCATCCAAATAGGAAAAGAGAAAGTAGAACTGCTCGTAGACAATATAATCTTTTATATTGTATCTACTAAAGAATCCACATGAAAAGTTTAGAGCTAATAAATGACTTCAGAAAGGTTACAAGATACAATGTCAACATACAAAAAATTAGATGTATTTCTATACATTAATAATGAACGATCAAAAAAGTAAGGAAATAATTCCATTTATAAAACCATCAAAAAGAGTAAGATACTTAGGATTAAATTTAACCACGGAAGTTCAAGACTTGTACACCACAAAATTACAAAACATTGGTGGAAGAAGTAAAAGAAGACCTAAATAAATAGAAAGATGTCTTACGTTCATAGATTGGAAGACTTAATACTGCTAATGGCAATAATCTCCCAAGTGATAAACAGAGTCAGTGCAATCCTTATCAAATTCCAACTGCATTTCCCCCAGTCCTATAATTTATGTATAATTTCAAGGGACTCTAACGAAAGAAATCTTGAAAAAACAAGGCCAAAGTAGGAGAACTCCCATCTTCCTATTTCAACTTACTACAAAGTCACAGTGATCAAAAACAGTGTGATACTGGTGTAAGGATAAACATATAGATCGCTGGAAAAGAATTGATGGTACAAAAATAAACCCATATATCTATAGTCAACTGAATGCTTAAAGGGATGCTAAGATCATTTAATAAGAAGAGAATCATCTTTTCAATAAATGGTGCTGGGAAAATTGGATATTCATATGCAAAGGAATGAATTTGGATCCTTAACCTCACACTATATACAAAAATTATCCCTAAATATATCAAAGTTCTAAATGTAGCTAAAACTATAAAACTATTAGAAAACATAGAGATAAATCCTCATGACTTTGGATTTGGCAATGGTTTCTTACATATGAAACCAAAGAGATAGGCAACAAAAGAAAAAACAGATAAATTGGACTTTATCCAAATTAATACTTTTGTACATCTAAGGGCACTATAAAGAAAGTGAAAAGACAATCCAATAGAATGTTAGAAAATATTTGTAAATCATTTATGTGATGAGGATCTGGTATCCAGAGTACATAAAAAATCTTTACCATGTAACAAAAGACAAACCAAATTTAAAATAAGCAAAGGACTTGATTAGATATTTCTCCAAATAAGATATACCAATGGCCAGTAGACACATGAAAAGATCTTCAACATCATTAGTTTTTGGGGAAATGCAAACCAAAATGGAAAAAAAGTTGTTGGCAAAGATATAGAAAATTGGAACACTTGTAGATTGCTGGTGAGAATGTAAAATGATGCAACTCCTGTGGAAAACAATTTGGTGGTTCCTCAAAAACTTAAACAAAGGTTTAACAAATGCCCTAGCAATTCCCCTACTAAATGGAATTCCCAAAAGAACTGAAAACAGGAACTTTAACGATACTTGTATGACAGTGTTCACTGCAGCATTATTCACATTAGCCAAAAGATAGAAATAACCCAAATGTCCATCAACTGATGAATGGACAAGCAAAATGGAATGGAATTTTAGGCATAAAAAGAATTGAAATTCCTACTGCTTTGCAACATAAACCCTGAAAACACGATGGTAAGTGAAATTCCTTAATTTTTTGAAATAGGCTAAAGACACAATTCTTTGATCACTAAAATAAAACACCATCCACTTAAAATTCTAACAGGAATTTTTTCCCTTTTGAAATGTGGATAAGAAGAAAATAAAAAAGAAAACAAACCAAAAAGAAAAAAATGAATGTGGATAAGATAGGTACTGCTAAAAATTCTATAATCCCTTTTCTAATCTTTTCATGATAATGAATTAAATTATTTAAGGGGGGGAAGGCAATGCTGATCTCCATTATCCTACTATCATAACATTCGGTCAGCCTCCATGGTCTCAGGGGCCTATTCTAACTCAGTATTATCTCACAGTCACTCAGGGCAAAGATTTTCCTGGGCAAGAGCCAGTATTTGTTTTAAATAGCTTTTTTGAGGTATGATTTACATTCTACAAAATTAACCCATTTTAGTGGTTTTTACTATATTCACAGAGTTGTGCAGCCATTAGTACCATCTAATTTTTTACCCTTTCCATCATCCTCAACATAAACCTTGTGCTCAATTCTTCTTTCCTTTCAGTTTTAAGCAACCACAGATCTACTTCCTATCTCTCTATAGGTTTGCCTATTCTGGATAATTCATTTAAATAGATTCATACAATATGTGTTTTTTGTGTCTAGCTTCTTTACCTGAGCATAATGTTTTGGAAGTTCATTCATGTTGTAGCATGTATCAATATTTCATTCTTTTCCCCTGTCAAATAGTATCCTATTATATAGATACTAGAGGCTCAGTGCACGAAATTTGTGCGGGGGGGGGGTGGGGGGAGAGAGGAGTTGTGTCCCTCAGCCCAGCCTGCACCCTCTCCAATCTGGGATCCCTCTCACGATCCAGGACTGCTGGCTCCCAACCACTTGCCTGCCTGCCTGCCTGCCTGCCTGATTGCCCCTAACCGCTTCTGCCTGCCAGCCTGATCACTCCCTAAACACTCCCCTGCCATCCTGATTGCCCCTAACTGTCCTCCCCTGCTGTCCAGGTCACCCCTAACTTCCCTCCCTGGCCAGCCTGGTCACCCCTAACTGCCCTCCCCTGCAGGCCTGATCTCCCCCAACTGCCCTCCCCTGCTGGCTTAATTGCCCACAACTGCCCTCCCCTGCTGGCCATCTTGTAGTGGCCATCTTGTGTCCACATGGGGGCGAACATCTTTGACCACATGGGGGTGGCCATCTTGTGTGCTGGAGTGATGGTCAATTTGCATATTACCTCTTTATTATATAGGATACATTTTGTTTATCCATTCAACAATTGATGGACATTTGAATGGTTTCTATTTTTTTTGCTACTGTGAATATTGCTATTCTGAATATTCAACATAAAAATCTTTATATAAACATATGATTTTATTTCTCCTTGGCAGATACATAGGTGTAGAATTGCTAGATCATATGAATATTTTATACTAGAGGCCTCTCGCAATCCGGGACCCTTTGGGGGATGTCGGAGAGCTGGTTTCGGCCTGATCCCCGCAGGCCAGGCCAAGTGACCCCACCGGTGCACGAATCCATGCACCCGGCCTCTAGTATGCATATAAGATATTTGGCTAATTTCTTCCTGCCCTCCCCTCTCCCCCTTTCCCTCTTAGATTCATCAGTCTGTTCCATGTTTTCATGCCTGTGGTTTCTGCTCCTGCATTGAGCATCTGCTCCCTGGTGGTCAGTGCACGTCATAGCTACCGGCCAGTCGGCCAGTTGCTTAGGCTTCTATATATATAGATTGAACTTTCTGAGAAACTGCCAAACTATTTTCCAAACTGGTTGCACTATTTTACATTCTCATCAGCAGTGTATTGAGGGTTCCATTACCTCCATATCCTTGCCAACCCTTGTTAATATATATTTTTTTATTTATTTTTATTGATTTCAGAGAAGGGAGCGGGAGAGAGAGGTAGAAACATCCATGATGAGAAAGAACAATTGATCAGCTGCTTTTATTTTGGATGCTTTTATTTTGGTGATGAATTCTAGGGATTGAGCCCGCAACCCAGGCATGTGCCCTGACTGGGAATTGAACCATGATCTCCTGGTTCATAGGTCAACACTCAACCACTAAGCCATGCCAGCCGGGCAATATCTGTCTTTTTTATTATAAGCACTAGAGTGCATGCAAAGCAATATCCCATTGTGGTCTTGATTTGCATTTCCTTAGTTACTACTAATATTAAACATCTTTTCATATGCTAATCATATATCACTTTTTAGAAATATGTATTCAAACCATTTGCCTTTTGAATAGACATTTTACTGAAGAAGATACAATATGACAAATAAGCACATGAAAAGATGAGGTACTACATATCTATACTAATAAAAGCCTAGGTGGTCCTCGCGCCCTCGCGTGCAACATTGTCACAAGATGGCTGCCACAATATGGCCGCCACTAGATGGCCATGTGCACACACACAGAGGCGGGACCTGGTGGCCGCTCCTCACGGTGAGGCCTGGGGGTCCCGCGGCTCTGTGTGGTGCATAGGAGGCCAGTCCCAGCGTCTTTGTCACCTCATGCGGAGGAGGCGGGTCCTGGAGGAGGTGGCGGGTCATGGCACAGGGGAGGGCAGTTGTGGGCAATTGGGCCGGCAGGGGAGGGCAGTTGGGGGTGATTGGGCCTGCAGGGGAGGGCAGTTGGGGACAATCAGGGTGGCAGGGGAGTGGTTAGGAGCCAGTAGTCCCGGATTGTAAGAGGGATGTCCGACTACCAGCAGTCGGACATCCCCTGAGGGATCCCAGATTAGAAAGGGTGCAGGCCCGGCTGAGGGACACCCGCCTCCCGTGCATAAATTAGCTAAGTAACGAGCGGGTAGTGGTGAGGAGCGAGCAGTGAGTGGTTAGGGGCTGGCAGTTAGGGGCGAGTGGTTAGAAATGAGCACCGAGCAGTTAGGAGCAAGTGCTGAGCAGTTAGGAGCACCGAGTGCTGAGCGCCGAGCACCAAGCACCGAGCCCAGCTCGGGCTCCTCCCCAGCCACCTGCTGCTTCATGCACTGCCACATACCTTGGGGGATGTTGGACTGCTGGTTTTGGCCCAATCCCCGCAGGAATGCTGGGCCAAACTGGCAGTCCGACATCCCCCAAAAGGTCCTGGATTGCGAGAGGGTGCAGTCCAAGTTGAATGACCCAAACCGGTGCATGAATCCATGCACTGGGTCTCTAGTCTATTATAATGACAAATTAAATACTGACCCTACCACATGCTGACAAGAATCTGGAGCAACTGGAATCTTCATCCACTGTTTGTTGAAATTCAAAATGATACAGCCACTTTGGAAAACAATTCTCAGTTTTTTAAATAGTTAAATATATAGCCCACCATGTGATCTAGTCTTTCCATTCTTAGATGTCTACCCAAGAGATATGAAAGCATGTATCTATACAAAGATTTGTACACAGAGGTTCATAAGCAGATTTATTTCTAGCAGCCAGAAACTGGGTGTAACTCAAATGTCAACCAACAGAGAAATGGATAAACAAACTCTGACGTAGCTATACAATGAAATACTATTTAGCAATCAAAAGGAACAGACTAGTGATACAATATATGCAACAACACGGGTGAATTTCAAAAGGATTATCCCAAAAGAAGCCAGATTTAAAAAAAAAGAAAAAAGAATTCATAATGTATTATTCTAGGGATCATACATTCTAAGAATTGCAAACTAGTTTATAGTGATAGCAGATTTGTGGTTGCTTGGGCACAGGATGAAGGTACTACAAAGAGGTACAAGGGAACTTTTAGGCTAATAAATGTGCTCACTATCTTTATTTTGGTGATGAATTCAGATATGCTGAAATGTGTTAATTGTACACTTTAAACATGTGCAGTGTAAGTTATCTACACTAATAAAAGAGTAAGATGAAAATTGACCGTACCTTTGCGACCCCCACCAGCCAATCAGGAGTGAGTATGCAAATTAACCCAACAACCAATCAGGAGTGAGTATGCAAATTAACCCAACAAAGATGGAAGGTTAATTTGCATACACAAATTATCCCACAGCTAATCCCACCAGCCAATCAGGAGTGAGTATGCAAATTAACCCAACAAAGATGGAAGGTTAATTTGCATACACAAATTATCCCACAGCTAATCCCACCAGCCAATCAGGAGTGAGTATGCAAATTAACCCAACAAAGATGGAAGGTTAATTTGCATACATAGGTGCCGAGTGGCCGGGGGTGGGATGCTTGCATCATTGCCATGGCGACGACGTCACTGTTCTGCACCGCCCCAGCCGCTCCAGGCCTCTGGGCAGTGTGGGAAGGCGGAAAGGTGGCTCCGGCCAGAGCGAAGGCAGTGCTGGCAGCCAGGGGAAGGAAGGCCCATTCTTGCACAAATCTTCATGCATCAGGCCTCTAGTACTTCAATAAAGAAAAAAAAAATTGCCCTTGAAATAAATTGGGTCTGTTTGAGTAGCTGAGTTCTTTATATTCTAGATATACTGTAAGTCCCTTATTGAATACAACATTTACAAATATTTCTCCTATTCTGCAGGGGTTTTTTTTCTCTTTCTGGAAAGTGTTTTGGAAAGCAAAAGTTTTAATTTCAAAAAGTCTAATTTATTATACTTGCTTTTACTACTGTGCTTTCTGTATTATTTCTAAGCAATCATTGCCTAGCCAAAGATTATGAAGACCTTGTTTTGTCCTAAAATTTACAGTTTTAGCTCTTACATTTAAGTCAGTGATCCATTTTGAATTAATTTTTTTAGGTATGGTGTGAGGTTTGGGTCTGAATTCTCTCTCTCTCTCTTTTCCATATATACATGTCCAACTGTCCCAGAACCAGTTTTGAAAATTTCTTCTCCATTGAATTTTCTTGGTACATTTGCCAAAAATCAATTGACCACAAATATAAAAGTTTATTGGTGGGCTGCTTCTTTCTTTCTTTTTTTTAAGAACATGTTTTAAATTGATTTTAGAGAGATAAGAAGGGAGAAGGGGTGGGGGAGAGAGAGAAAGAGAGAATGTAAGAGAGAGAGAAACATCCATGTGAGCGAGAAACACCAATCAGCTGCCTCCTGCACGCCCTTTACTGAGGATTGAGCCTGCAACCCAGGTGGGAATTAAACCAGCAACCTCTTGGTGCATAGAGCAATGCTCAATCAAATGAGCTACACCAGCCAGGACTTGGTGGTGGGCTTCTTAATTCTCCTTTGATCTATATTCTATCTTTATGCCAGTATCACAATGTCCTGATTACTGTAATTTTATATTAAGTTTTAAAATCAGGAAGTGTAGGTCCTCAAATTTTATTCTCCTTTTTCAAAATTGTTGTGACTACTCTGGGTCCTTGGCTATCCATAAGAATTTAGCTTGTTAATATCTGCCAAAAAAACAAAAAACAAAAAACAAAAAACAAACAGAGATTTTAATAGGTTTTGCATTGAATATGCAGACCATTGACTTTGGGGGGATGGGTTGTGTGTTTTTTTGTTTTGTTTTTGCTATCTAACAATACTAAGTCTTTTGATCTATGCACATATAATGTTCTTCCATTTATTTATGCCTTCTTTAATTTCAGCAATATTTTGTAGTTTAAGTGTAGAAGTCTTATGCTTTTGCTACACTTATTCTAACGTATGTTATTCTTGTGAGAATAAACAAATCATCTTTTCTGTCAAAGAACAGTTTAGACAGCCATCATTTTGGACTGCGTGACTTGGCAGCTGCCATGTTGGCTGCATGGCTTGCAGCTCCCCCTGGGGGCCGCCATCTTGAAACAGCAAAGGCCAACCGCTCCCTTTGAATTAGCCAATCGTGAAAGACTGTGCGTCTGAGCTCCCATCAAGAGCAAAGGACAGGTCACGTGCATCAGAGATTATAAATCCTGAGCAGACTGCCTGCTCGGTGTGCACATGCTTCCAGACTATGTGTGTGCACCCTTCTACGTAGAAGTAAAGATGTTTGCCTTGCTGCCTGGCTCCCAAGTATGTTTTGTGTTCTACCAGGAGCCCTGACTTGGGGGGCTTGCTTTATTTCTAACAATTCTCTTTGATGTTATTGAGAGATTTTAGGAAAGTCTGAGGCATAAGCCAAGATAGACCATTCCTATGGAAAAGCCTATGGAAAAAGCTTGCGTGGGTCCACAAATTGGGTGGGGCAGGGTCTCAGGGAATCACCAAGGCAGGGAAAACAGTGATAGCCAGTTTTATGGAGACTCAGACAATGCTCCTACCCACTTGCTCTGTTGAGAAAGGGCCCTGCAAAGAAACAATGACCTCTGCCAGCACTTCTGTATGGGAGAAAACCCCTCCAGCCCTTGCCTAGATGTCAGACAATTCAATTCCTCTTTGTATGTCCCTAGTGCCCTTCAAGCTGCTGCCCTTATGATGGGTCTCAGAGGGAATGGTTCTGAGTAAGTCCATGCATGGACTCTTTAAGAGGAACACCTGGGACACTGGCAGCTCTCCGTCTCACTTAACCACAATCCCTGCTGGTTTTTATAGCCAAAAGTTGTCGGGACTTCTCTTCCTGGCACTAGAACCCTGGCCTGGGTTCCTGGTGTGGAGTTAAGAGTCCTTCCTCCTCAGCGGGGGACCTCCACAGCTAAGATATCCCTCCTGATTTTTATCTACCACACATGGTGTGGGACCAGCCTATTTTGAGTCTCCATACCTTTAACTAGTCTCAAATGGGCTTCTTCTATGTATCCTTAGTTGTAGGACTTCTGTTTAGGTAGATTTGAGGCAATTCTGAATGATGGTTGTTCTGTAGTTTAGTTGTAATTTTGATGTGGGAGGATGCAAGTACTGCATTTACCTACACTGCTATCTTGACAGGAAGCCTCCCTCAACTTTAATTTTTTTCTTGATCTCATTGTTAACCTATTTATTGTTTAGTAATAAACATGTTTATGTGTTTTCAGATTTTTACTTTTAATTGATTTATGGTTTCATGCCATTATGGTGTGTATTTATTGACATTTTACTCTTAATAGCTATGTTTCTCTTGTTTCTTCTTCTTTTTTCTTTATTTAACTCTTCACCTGAAGATATTTTTTCATTGATTTTTAGAGACCGTGGAAGAGAGGGGGAAAGACAAAGAGAAATATCAATGTTAGAGAGACACATTGATTGGTTGCCTCCTGAATGCACCCCAACCAGGGCCTGGCAGGGGAGGAGCCTGCAACCAAGTTACGTGCCCTTGACTGGAATTGAACTCTGGACCCTTTTTTGGTCCACAGGCTGATATGCTCTATCCACTGAGCAAAACTGGCTAGGGCTCTTTCTTATTTTTTGTAAAGAAGTCCCTTTCACATTTAAAAAATATATATTTTTTATTGATTTCAGAGAGGAAAGGAGGAGAGAGAGAGAGAGAGAGAGAGAGAGAGAGAGAGAGACATTAATGATGAAAAAGAATCATCGATTGGCTGCCTCCTACACACCCCCACTGGGGATCAAGCCTGCAACCTGGGCATGTGCCCTTGACTGGAATCGAACCCATCAGTCTGCAGGCGGACACTCTATCCACTGAGCCAAACCAGCTAGGGCCCTTTCATATTTTTTTTAATACTGGTCTTGTGGAAATTAACTCCTTTAGTTTTTTCTTGTCTGGGAAGCTCTTTATTTCTCCTTCAATTTTAAGTGATAGCCTTTCTGCGTATAGTAGTTTTGATAGAAAATTCCTTGCTTTTCATCATTTTGAATATTTCTTGCCAATCTATTCTGGTCTGCAAAGTTTCTGTTGAGAAATCTTCTGACAGTCTTATGGGAGCTCCTTTGTAGAGTTCTGTCTTTCTCTTGCTGCTTCTAAGATTCTCTCTTTGTCTTTAACCTTTGCCACTTTAATTATGATGTATCTTGGTGTGGGCCTCTTTAGGTTCATCTTATTTGGGACTCTCTGTGCTTCCTGAACTTGTATGTCTTTTTCCTTCACCAGGTTAGGGATATTTTCAGTCATTATTTATTCAAATAAGTTCTTGATCCCTTGCTCTCTCTCTTCTCCTTCTGGAACCCCTATGATGTGGACATTATTACACTTCATGTTGTCTCAGAGGTCCCTTAAACTATTTTTATTTAATTTTTTTTTCTTTTTACTGCTTTGATTGGGTGTTTTCTGCTACCTTGTCTCCCAAATTACTAATTCAGTCTTTTGCTTCATGTAACCTACTATTGATTCTTCTAGTGTATTTTTCATTTCAGATACTATATTCTTCATTTTTGACTGGTTCTTTTTTATTATGGTTTCTATGCCCTTTTTCATTCTGTTGATGTTCTCACTGAGTTCATTGATCATCATTTAACCATTGGTTTGAACTCTATATCTGGTAGATTGCTTGCCTTCACTTCATTTAGTTCCTTTTTTGGAGATTTCTCCTGTTCTTCCATTTAGGACATGTTTCTTTGTCTCCCCATTTTTGGTGCAATTCGGTGTTTGTTTCTATGTATTAACCCTTTGCACTCACTTGCTTTTTTCTCGATTCCTTTATTCTACTCGGGATTTAATTTTTTAAATACCCCAGATTTTACAAAGTGCGGCAGTAGAATAAAAAACGAGTTTCTTTTCATACAAACTTATTTATTTGGATTTTTTTATATTTCAAATTATTGATACATTCAAAGAGTATAAAAAGAGCTGCTACCGATGCTAACCGTGTCGAGTCACACTCGACATCCGAGTGCAAAAGGTTAAGTAGATCTGCTATGTCTCTCAGTCTTGGTAGGGTGTCCTTATGTAGTAGGTGTCCTGTGAGACCCAGTGGTATGCTCTCTGATCACCTGAGCTGGATGCTCCTGGACTGTCCCTTGTGTGGCTTATATAAACCCTCCTGTTCTAGTTGAGTTTTGATTGCTGTTCGGTTGACTGTGTGTGGGAATCAATCTTCAGGTTGGCTGACTGTGAGGATAGACCTCAACCAGTGTACAGACTGCTGTGTGATTGGTGACCACACAAAGCACAATTTGCGTCAGCAGAATCTGGTGCTTGCCAAGCTCTCCCTTTAGATGAACTGCTTGTGGAGCCAATTGGATCCTGTTCTGATGTTGTCTGATGTGTGTTCATTCTGGGGCCTCTTGAGAGGGTCATCAGTGCAGGTCAATGTCAGACAGTGCCTGTGACTGGCTCTGGGCAACCTGTTTGGAACTACAAAGCGATCCATAGTTTGTGGTTGCCTCTGCTGGGCCTGAGTGTGCATGGGAAGGACCAAGCTGTGCACCAAGGCTGGCTTCCACCAGCACTTAGCCTGGGGAGCAGGTTAACAAAAGGACCAAGGCACACTGAGATCTTCATCTTCCTGTCTCCACCTGTTGGCTGGCTGTTAGATTCAGTCACTGAAAGATCTTTGCCCTGGCTTGTTTGGCTCAGTGGAGCATTGGCCTACTGTCTGAAAGGTTCTGGGTTCTATTCTGGTCAAGGACACATGCCTGGGTTGCCAGCTCGATCCCCAGAAGGGGGTGTACAGGAGGCAGCTGATCAATGATTCTCTTTCATCATTGATATTTCTCTCTCTCTCTCCCTCTCCTTTTTTCTCTGAAATCAATAAAAATGTATTTTTTTAAAAAAGAAAAGAAAGACCCTCTGGTGATACTCAAGTTGCATGAGGTAGGACTTCAATGAGTCACCAGGTAGGAGCAAGCAGTGTTCACCAGATTGCTGCAGACTCAAACTTTGTGCCAATGCTGGGTCTGAGACCACTCAGGAAAAGTCCCAGGGTATACCAAGGCCAGCTGCCACTCCCCATAAGCCCACAGACCTTTGTGGTGGGGGCAGGGTCTCAGGGAGTCATCAGGGTGAAGCCAGCAATGTTTATCAGGCCCAAATAGACCAAGATTTGGCTGTGTGAAGGTAGAGCTTTGCATTGTTCAGACATGTGAGGGAATAATGGTCCTTGCCCTTGAGCCTTGCCTGGATCTCCTCAAGAGCCCAAGCTTGGCAGGATAGGGCTACTGGAGAGTTTGGAGAGTGGGGCTAGTGGATTTCCTGAGGGTGCTCGAGGGATCACCAGTCAGGCTCACAGGAAGGGGACAAAATGGCCTCTGCCCAGAGCCACACAACTCAGTTTCTGACACCCGCTGAGTCTGTCTGAACATCTGCACCATGGGCCCAGGCATTTGACTATTATGCAGAGTGTGAGCTCCTCAGGGCAGAGCGAAAGGGAGTCAGATGTTGAGGCTATTACATTCCATATTGATACCATATGGAGTGGAGTGCTTGACCTAAAAGAGATGGCATCCTGTGGGCAGTGTGGAAGAGGAACTCAGCTCTCTCCCTAGAGCCACACAACTCAGTATCTCCTTGCATGATTTTAGTCAGCTCCAAGCCACCCTCCCTCTGCCAGAACCCATGTGAGTGACTGCAAACAAAGTTTTGTGCACTGGCCCTTTAAGAGGGCACCTGAGTTTCTAGCAGACCCCTATCTCTCCCAGGTGGACAAAATCCCTGCTGGTTTTCACAGCCAGCTGTTACGTGGGCTCCTCTTCCTTGCTCTGGTGCTCTTAACAGCACTGTGTTGAGAGCTCACACTCCTCTGGATTCACAGCAGCAGCATGTGGTTGTGGGGCCAGCCCTTTTAGCTTCTCCATCCTTCCTGACAGTCTTTATGTGGCTTCTATTGTAAATCCTTGGTTATAAGACTTCTGTTCAGTAGTTTTCAATTAGTCAGGCTGATTGCTCTATATTTTAGTTGTGATTCCAGTTTGGTCCTTGGAGGAGGTGAGTGTAACTTCCATCTACTCTGTCACCATCCTGGATCCACTCTATTTCTTCGTGAGTCAATTTCAGTAGTCTGTATCTTCTTAGCAATTTGTCCATTTAATGTAAGATCTAATTTGTTGGCATTCCTTTATAATCCTTGTAACTTTTGTAGTCAGTAGTGATACCCCCTCTTTCATTCCTAATTTTAATAATTGGGTTTTCATTTTTATTTCTTGGTCAGTGTAACTAAGTTTGCTAATTATGTTGATCTTTTCAAAAAACCAACATTTGGTTTCATTTATTTCCTCTGTTGTTTTTCTGCTTTCTATTTCATTTGTTTCCTCTCTTTTCTTTATTCTTTCCTTCATTCTGCTTACTTTGGGTTTTGTTTGCACTTCTTTTTCTACATTTCAACGGTGTAAAGTTAAATTACTTGAGGTTTTTTCTAATATGACATTTACAGGGGGTAGGGATGGGCAAAATGGGTAAAGAGGGAAAAATGTACCAACTTCCAATTATGTACAGCATGGTGACTATAGTTAATTATATTTGAAAGTTGCTAAGGAGTATATCTTAAAAAGTTTTCATCACAAGAAAAACAATTTTTTAGTATGTATGGTGATGGTTGTTAATGTGACTTATCGTGGTGATCATTCTGCAATATAGTAAATATCAAATCATTATGTTGTACACTTGAAACTAATATAATATGTCAATTATACCTCAATAAAAAATAAATTACAGCTATAAATTTCCCTGTAAGCACTGATTTCACTGCATCCCACAAATATTAGTATATTTCATCTTTAATCATCTCAAAGTATTTTCTAATTTATATTAAGATTTCTTCTATGATCCATTGATAACTTACGTGTCATTTAATTTCCATGTTTGTGATTTCCAAAAATGTTTCCATCATGTTCTGAGAACATACTTTGTATAAATTCAATTATTTTATATTTTCTGAGACTTGTTTTGTGGCTTGGTAATATGGTATATCCTGGAGACTGTTCCATATGCAAATGAGAAGATACCTATTCTGCTATTGTTGTTTGAATGTTCCATAGATGTCAATTAGGTCTAGTTGGTTGATAGTATTGTTCAAGTGTTCTATATTCTTTATTCTTTTTTGTTTGTTGTTAATCTTCACCCAACGATATTTTCCCATTGATTTTTTTATTACTTTATTGATTAAGGTATCACATATTTGTCATCAACCCCCCCCACCCATTCCCATCCCAAACCCCCCACACACGCATGCCCCCATCCCCCTGTTGTCCGTGATCACTGGTTAGGCTCATATGCAAGCACACAAGTCCTTTGGTTGATCTATCTCCCTTGTCCCCAGCCTCCCCTACCTTCCCTCTGAGGTCTGACAGTCTGATCAATGCTGTTCTTGTTCTTCAGTCTATGTTGTTCATCTTTTCCCCTAGATGAGTGAGCTCATGTGATACTAGGAATACACTTATAGGAACTGAAAATGAGACAAGCAATAATGGTTATGCAGAGAGGCAAATGAATCAGTCTATAGTGAGTTTCTTTCTGGGCCAACAGTTCTTTTGAGTCCCGATTTCTATGTCCAACAGTTGTTTATGTGTACATAACAGCAATGATATTTCAGTTCTGGATGGTGGACAAATGGTGGTAATGCAGGTCCAACCCTCTCTGGTTTGGTCCTGGGCAATCTGCAGTGACTTCCCATTGATTTTTAAAAAGAGTAGAAGGGAGGGAAGGGTTGTGGGGGGGGGGGGGAGAGAGAAAGGAAAAAACAATGGTGTGAGAGAGACATATTGATTGGATGCCTTCTGCATGCACTCTGACCAGGGCCAGAGATGAACCTGCAACCCGGTTACATGCCCTTGATTGGGAATTGAACCCGTGACCCTTTGGTGCGAGGGCCAATGCTCTAACTGCTGAGCAACACGGGTGAAGGCAAGTGTTTTATATTCTTGCTAACTTTCTGTCTGGGGTACTGACATTCTCAATTGTTAATTCTGAATTTGTAATTTCTCCCTTCAATTACTTTCTGTTTAATCTTAACATTAACCTCAGGTTGATCTTTTACAAAAATAAGTCAGATATGTCACTCCTCTTCAAAATCCTCTAATGCGTTCCCACCTCATTCAGAATATAAACCAAAGTATATGCAATGCCTAAAAATCCAACAAAATATGTTTTCCATTACCTCTTGCTGCATTCCACACCATCCTCCAATTTCTCCTCTTCTTTGAACCAATCCGTTCCCAACACCCCACCCACAACAGTCCTTAAATATGCCAGGCACTCTGTACACAGGACCCTTACACTTGCTGTTCTCTTTGCCTGAAATGTTTTTCTTTCAGATGTCTGTATGACTTGCTTCCTCACTTTCTTCAGACTTTTGCTCAAATATCCTTCTTAGTGAGGTATTCTCTAATCACTCTATTTTAAATTGAAATGTCTCTTCATTCCCCCTTTCTTGCTTAATTTTTTTCTCCATGGCACTGGTGTTCATCTCTCATAAAGTATAAATTGTAACATAATAATGCAAATTGTGTATTATTTATAATTTTTCTTTTCCCACTGGAATGTAAACTTCAAGAGCACAGGGATTTTTGTTTTATTCCTATTTCCAGCACTAGATCAATGCTTGTCACATAGTAGGTACTCAATAAATGTATGTTCCATGAAGGAATGTATGCTCTGAGCACTGCTTGAGGAAACTAGTCAGCTGGGCAGCAGACTAAGTTGTATTCATTATCAATCAATGTATTTATGTGGATCCTAAGTACAGATTCATTCTGTTAACATAGACTCTACAACTATGAACAATCATTTTCTTAAAATTCCATTAATGCCATTAAAATTACCAATATTAATACTGATCTAGTTGGGATTAATACTGATCTCTGTTTCCAACTATTTTTTGAGCATTTACTAAATGCTAAGCATCTTATATAATAAAAGGGTAATATGCAAATTGACCCTAACGGCAGAATGACCAGAACGACCGCTCGACCAGTCACTATGAGGTGCACTGACCACCTCTTGGTTCCTTCCCCCTGGCCGGCAGGCTCCGATCACCCAATGGTGAACAGGGAACCAGGGGTGGGTGGCAGGGGACACGGAGTGCGCCAGGCCAAGGCCCCCAACCCGCCAGTCATCCCCCACACAGAGGGCAACCCGCGGCAGGGATGGGGCCGGCGAGCAGGTGGGAATGGTCAACTTCTTGGTCCCTTCCCCCAGCCAGCAGGCTCTGATAGCCTGATGGCGAATGGGGAAACAGGGGTGGGTGGCAGTGGGGGGCGGTCCAGCTGTGGGCAGCCGGGGAAAATGGCCCTGATCACAGGCAAGGCTTAGGGACTGTACCCGCGCACGAATTTTGTGTGCTGGGCCTCTAGTTGAATATAAAGTAGTACACCTATACTGACAAAGTCCTTACCTTTATGAAGCTTACATTATAATTGTCTGAAATTTAATGTGCAAACTTAATCAAACCATTATTCCTAGAAGTTCCCTATCCAGTTTACTATTCAGTTTCAAGTTATTTTATCATAGATCTTCTAAAATTAAATAGAATTCTAGCAAATGATTGAAATTGAACCTTACCAATTTCATGCACATCAATTGTCTTTCAAATACTGCAGAAACCAAGTTTTAAGCATCGCGAATATTTGAAGAATAGTTTGAAGAAAATACTTGGCATTGGAAATGCATTTATAAAAATTGAAAGCTTAGTGCAAATTATTAGCATTAATCTAAGTCAACATTAAAACTTTTTCATTAAAAAAACACACAAGTAATGTCTGACAAAGGTTCTTCACATAACATTCATGCTTCAGCTACAAATCCCAGTGCTGAAACTTTTAAAAGCATTTTGTATCAATTATTTTATGGGAATATTTTGATGTCATTGTGGTTCATTATAATGGTTAAAGTTATTGTCAGTTTTCCAAAAAAAATCTATTTCAGTAATCCCTAGCATATATGAAACTGTAGCCAGAGTAATTTTTCTAATGGCTAAAAAGGTTTTAGTCTTGTGTCAGCAAGTACTATAGTTAAGGTATTTCAACCACAAATTCTTCTTACTTTGTGAATGCCACATCCATTTGCAGCTAGGGTTCAGGATCTGGAGAAGGGGCTGATGCACAAATGAATACACTAGACAAGAAATATAAATTTAGAAGGCATGGGGGAGCCAGGCAGAGGCTCTCTGAAACCCTGGACCCATCAGCTTTTATTTACTTGAATACACATTTTCCCTTTAGGAATGCAAACAGGCATATCAATGGTAAAGTTTGGTAAACAATAAAAGGATTATTTGGTTAGGGGATTGCCTTCAGCCATTTGGCCAATAGCAGGGCAATATTATGCTGATTTTCAGCCCTTCTGAATATCAAAGTCCATTAGCTTTCCAGCAGACTTCTCAAATAATTATGCTAACTACTGTTGGTCTTTGCCTCCAGCAATTCCCCCTTTTGGTTTTCTTAATAAATCTTGAAAGGTGCTGAAACCGGTTTGGCTCAGTGGATAGAGCGTCAGCCTGCGGACTCAAGGGTCCCAGGTTCGATTCCGGTCAGGGGCATGTACATTGGTTGCGGGCACATCCCTGGTAGGGGGTGTGCAGGAGGCAGCTAGTCGATGTTTCTCTCTCATCGATGTTTCTAGCTCTCTATCCCTCTCCCTTCCTCTCTGTAAAAAATCAATAAAATATATTTTTTTTAAAAAAGAAAGGTGTATGCTGCTTGCAGGGCTCAGGTCCTTTTAAGACTTTTCATTCCACATCTGCAGACTAGAATTAAACATATACTAACTAGTAAGAACAAGAATGAGACAGACAATAGTGGCTATGCTAAAAAGCAAATCTATGGAGATTCAATGAAAAGGATTGAGTTCTTTCATGTCCTTTTTAAAAATTGTTGTCAGGTATTTAAGGAATTAGTCCATAGTAGGCTTCTTTCTGGGCGATCAGTTCTTTATGGGTCCCCTTCCCAATCACTGTCCCCTTATGACATGACAGCAATGATATTTTAGTTCTGGATGGTGGACAAATGGTGGGTAATGGCAATGCAGGTTCAACCTTCTTTGGCTTTGTCCAGGGCAACCTGCACCAATGCACAGCCTGACTGCTAGCATGTCAAGGCATCTTTACCATCCCCCATCTCTGGATTGTTTCTCCTCTGTCTCGTCAGCGTGTTGCTTGGGGCTACTGCTATCTGTGGTTGGAGTAGTCAATCATCTGCAGCCACAGGTACAGGGTGAGGCTCAGAGTGCAAGGTCCTCTCTTGGATTCATGTTGCACCCTGTTTGACACATGGGCTTGGAGGAGTTTTCTAAAAATATATAAGCATATCCTCGACCAAAGGTTAATAAAGGGACCCTTCCATAAACCAGACTCGGGATCTTTTCATTTAACCAAACCATTTTCCTTTGGCTTTTTCTAACACAAGTGTAATTCCATGGGTGTCTTGCTATCAGCATTACAAGTGAAAAAAATTTAAAGTAATTAAGACTTGATGTAATTTACTTACAGGAGATTTCTCCACTATTCCCCCTTTTTTGTTTTTTAAGTTGGGATTTTAGAGACACTTGAGCCAGATGTAAAATGCAAGGGGACATTTCTTGATAATTTGTTTTGCCTGCTGTACAATATTTTGGCAGGCTGATGTAAAAGCTGGTGAGATTCTGTGGCCTGTTTTTTTTGTTTTGTTTGTTTGTTTTTAAATATATTTTTATTGATTTTTTACAGAGAGGAAGGGAGAGGGATAGAGAGCTAGAAACATTGATGAGAGAGAAACATCGACTGGGGATGTGCCTGCAACCAATGTACATGCCCTTGACTGGAATCGAACCCGGGACCCTTCAGTCTGCAGGCCGACGCTCTATCCACTGAGCCAAACCGGTTTCAGCTGTGGCCTGTCTTAATAAAGCAATTCTATTTACCAGGCCAGCAGCATAAATCCTTCAATGCAGTCTTGATAGCTTCTAATTCAATTTTTTTGTATAGAAGTGTGACTGGTCTGGATGACTTGGTCTGAATTCATTGCATGATAAGTAGTTTTACCCTGAGATGAACCATTAGTAAAAACAGTTAATGCTCCAGGAATAGGTTCCTGCCTAGTACAACTAAGTTCCCCTGAATATTCATATTTCAATTTGCCAATTTAAATCAGTCAGAAATAAGGCTTATTTTCTAACTTGGACAGTAAATGACACTAATTGGATTTCTGCTATCAGTCTTTGAGTATATTGAGATAAGCTTTGTTTAGGGAGGTAAAATGCAAATTATTTACTTTTCTTTTTGAGGCCTAATATATTGAATTTTAGTTACAGTTTTTTAGATATTTGAAGGGAATCTCCTTTTGCTTTTTCCTCCCAGAGTAATTTCTAGGCCACATTTGGGAGTTTCTTTTAAAAACCTTTTTCTTTATTTTAAACAGTGCAATAAACTTGGTTGCTTTTCAGAAATACCAATAGGAGAGAGGTATGCCGGCCAATACTGCAATGTATACATATCAAGTAAAAGTAACTCTCTTTTTACTTATGGTGTCTCATTAATGGTGAGATTTAATGCTTGAATAATAACTTTTAGTTTATATTGTAAACATTAGTGGAAGAGATTTTATTTTTATTTTTTATTTTTTATTTATTTATTTATTTATTTTAATATATTTCATTGACCTTTTACAGAGAGGAAGAGAGAGGGATAGAGAGTTAGAAACATCGATGAGAGAGAAACATCGATCAGCTGCCTCCTGCACAACCTCTACTGGGGATGTGCCCGCAACCAAGGTACATGCCCTTGACCGGAACTGAACCTGGACCCTTCAGTCCGCAGGCGACGCTCTATCCACTGAGCCAAACCGGTTTCGGCAGTGGAAGAGATTTTAAAATTTCTCCTTTTTATTAAGCTTAAAATTTACTTTTAAACAGCGTGCTTTTTGGCTAGTGCTCATTTGCATATGTATGCAAATTTTTACTTTGGACTTTGTTAGAACCAATTGCTTATAAAATATTGGCTTCTTATATAACTGAGTTTATATGAGACCTTGATTATATTGTAAAAAGCTAATTTATTAAGTAATTAAAGTATGCATCTTTATTGAAAAAGCAAAGTAAGTAAACTTATATATTTGAGCTATGAAGTACAGATGCTGCCCCATCCCCCTAGCCCAGTGGGTCGGCAAACTCATTAATCAACAGAGCCAAATATCAACAGCACAACGATTGCAATTTCTTTTGAAAGCCAAATTTTTTAAACTTCTAACACCACTTCTTCAAAATAGACTCGCCCAGGCTGTGGTATTTTGTGGAAGAGCCACAGTCAAGGTGCCAAAGAGCCGCATGTGGCTTGCGAGCCACAGTTTGCCGACCACTGCCCTAGCCTATTTGAAGAGCAGGCTGTCTGAGGCTTCTTGTTTTAAAATTCCATTGCTGAATAATCTGGTTTTGTTTAAAAGGTATTCAGCAAATTTTTCCTGCCCTCCCTAAGAGGTTGAGACTTTTATAACATTTAAAATATATGTATATAAACAGAACACAGTTATTTTTATTTGATAAAGCTTTCCATGTGATTTCAAGTATATTAGATTGGCCTAATTTAGTTTAAAAATATTTCTTTTAAGAAGAGAGTAAATCCTTGAATCATTTCTGGGCCCTTGAAATGTCCCAAAGCTATCTCTTGGTTAAAGTCTTGAAATTTAAATTGGAAAGACTACCAAATATACATAACCCAAAGATTATATTATATACTTTTTGTAATTATTCTAAAAGATATTAATTAAATTTAAACTGGTTTTTATATTAAAAATTTGGTTCAGACTATAGAATTAATCCTTCTTTTTTAATCAGACTGTATAACATATTATATTCTAGGTTGAAATTTTACCACACGTAGTACACATAAGGACTACAAAATATTTTGAACTACTAATTTCTCCAGAGAAAATCAAGAATTATTTTTCTTAAAAATGAATTTCTAAACTTTATGCATTTTATTATTATAACTATATAATCTTTCCCAATTTAACTTGAACTTTTAACTTTTAGAAGCCTTAAATTTTAGGTGGCAAGTTAAATGCTTAGTATTTCTCAGATTAGTAATATCTTCACATTTTTAAGGATATATTTCAAATAAAATACAAGACATATTTAATTAATAGATTCAAATCTATCCTCTAGATCAGTGATGGTGAACCTATGACACGTGTGTCAGCACTGACACGCATAGCCATTTCTGATGACACACGGCCGCTGAGGCAGCCACATGCCGAGGATGAAATATTTGCTGCTCCTGAGCATGAAACATTTGCGAAATAATGTTTTTTCCTCAAAATGACACACTACCCAAGTTATGATCAGTTTTTTGGCGAAGTTTGACACACCAAGCTCAAAAGGTTGCCCATCACTGCTCTAGATTTTTTATATGAGGCAAACTCAGATTGATATTTAAGTATTTTGTTATTTTAAAATATATATATTTAATAATTTTTATTATTTAATTCAGCAAACTCCAAAGTTTTAAGTTACCAAAGACTTTGGAAAAGTATGTTTAGACATATGAGGCTGGCGAAAAGGTAGGGGGAGGAGGGAAGCAGGCCTCCAGGTCACTCTGCTTGAATTTAAAACTGCCACATTCTTCCTTAGAGATAACATCTAAGGTTACTGCCTTGAGAAATGCAACCAGCCCTCTCCTCCAACAGAGAGTGCAGCCAGTCTCCCCACGAGTGACTGGACCCCCACCATCAATATACCTATAATTATCACTGAAAAGCTTCACCACAAATCCTTCATTTTAGTTACATCTATTTATTTATGTTTTAACAGTTTTGAGATTTTAAAGCCAATTGTTATTACCCAAGGCATTTTTTGGGGGGCAAATTCTGTAACAGAGATAACTTATTGACTTTCAGTGGCTTTAATGTTAACCTTGGAATGTGGTCTATTATTATTCAAGAAATGCCCATTATTATGGAATCACTAATCTTATTGCCCAAATACAGCCTGTATATTTTCCTTGTGAAAAACAGTCTTGGGTTTATTCTATAGCATCAGTGAAGAGATGGGGCTCAGTCCAAGAGGCCACCCAAAATCAGGCAGGATGCGCCTTCTTCTTCTTTTTTTTTTTTTAATATATTTTATTGATTTTTTACAGAGAGGAAGAGAGAGGGAGAGTTAGAGACATCGATGAGAGAGAAACATTGATCAGCTGCCTCTTGCACACCCCCTACTGGGGATGTGCCTGCAACCAAGGTACATGCCCTTAACCGGAATAGAACCTGGGACCCTTGAGTCCACAGGCTGACGCTCTATCCACTGAGCCAAACCGGTTTCGTCTGGATGCGCCTTCTTTTAAGCTAGCCTTTTTCTCTTCACAGGTACAGAAATCCCAGACATATCCCTTAAATTGTGAGAAATGTCTCACCTATCCAAATTTCAAATGACGGACTAGGAAATAAAAACATGGCGAAAATAAGACTTTTAATAACACTCTCAAGAGTGGGCGTCCATTTTACAGGATCACCAAAAGACCTAGTAATTAATGAGCTGGGGCCTTTTTAAAAGTTACTCCCCTTTGTCTAGGGAATTTTCTTAGAACCTGTGTTATCAGCCACATGACCGCTCATATTCTTTCTCCCTACCCCCACATCCTGTTTGCTTTGGGGAAATTTAGTAATGTTCTAGCTACCTACTGTTTCTTTTCTATTAAATTAAATGCATACTTAATAGACTAACAATAAACACATTAAACCAAACAAAAAGACAGATAAAACAACTATCAACTGACAAGCGCCCATAACGTATAGACAAGACTTAATAAATCAGAGTTCTTTTCATGGATCTTATCCTATTCTGCTCTCCATAGCATTGACTGGCCTCTAAAGTTATTTCAGCTAAAAGCTGCCTACCCCAAGGCATCATATAGTAATTTTAAGACAAAGCATTAAAGAATCCTTTTGTAAAAGGACTGATAGCCCCATTTTCTCTAGCTGTTGAGCCTTTCCACACTAGAGGTGGAGGATCTGGGGCCTTAGGTATTACAGACTTTTGATCCCCAATATGAATTAGGCATAATGCAGTTCAGATAAGAGCCCACATAGTTAACCTTTTGTACTCGGATGTCGAGTGTGACTCGACACAGTTAGCATTGGTAGCAGCTTGAGAAAAAAGCAAGCGAGTGCAAAGGGTTAGGGATGACAAGGGCACACATTTTCCTTGAGCCTGATTTAAGAGAGTACCTTTTGACATTTTAATTTCTTTATCCTTGAACATTCAAGCCACAAATTTGCAATGATGTTTTTGCCTTTTACTCGAATTCTTCCCCTTATAGCCTGGCTGAAATAAAAGATGTTCCTGCCCACTTACAGCTCGAGACTTCCGAAGCTGGCACAGGCTTTGTGAGCAGTGAATTTTCCTCTACTTTTTCGGTGCACTTCCCACCTTTCCCGTGAACTTTCTTTGTTTTTTGCTCAGGCGAATCTTCTTCTCCAGGCCCCATGGTGGGTGCCAGTTGTGAATGCCACATCCATTTGCAGCTAGGGTTCAAGGTCTGGAGAAGGGGCTGACACACAAATGAATACACTAGACAAGAAATATAAATTTAGAAGGCATGGGAGAGCCAGGCAGAGACCTTTCTCTAGTGGAGAGGATCTCTGAAACCTTGGACCCATCAGCTTTTATTTACTTAAGTACACATTTGCCCTTTAGGCATGCAAACAGGAGTATCAATGGTAAAGTTTGGTAAACAATAAAAGAATGATCAGGTTAGGGAATTGCCTTCAGCCATTTGGCCAATAGCAGGGCAATATTATGCTGATTTTCAACCCTGCTGAATATCATAGTTCATTAGCCTTTCAGCGGACTTCTCACATAATTATGCTAACTACTGTTGTTTTTTTTCCTCCAGCATTACTTCATCAGAGTACAGTCAAGTACCTGAATGAGAGGCGAGAGACAGAGAAAGGACACTGTGCCAGTTAGCAGAAAATTCTGAATCTACTCATAGGGCATTTGTTCCCCTCTTTCATTTGACAGCCAGAAAGACTGTTTTGAGAAAACTTTTGTGGGTTTCTGTTTAAAGTGTCTCCAAGATAAAATTTAACAAGCATAACCAAGTGCTAGTTTCCTATCTGATTTTCCCACAAAATTTGACCTGTTTGACTAATAAGCAGTTTCACTAGAAATCTAAGGACATGACAGAATAACAGTGAAGCAAAATCAGGATAATTACAGGATAAATTAAAAATGGAAGTCCTTTAGTTCTAAACAATTTAGAAGAGTTGTACTGAGACTTGTTCAGAATTCATAAAGCAAAATGGAAATAACCCCATGTGTCCATGTTCCTGAATAACTTTGCAGAAGCAAGATCACTATGGAAACATGCATTAGTCAAAGTCTGTGTAAAATAGAGGTTATTTCAGGAACTTGCAGTGACATTCCTGGCTCTCCTTCTGAGAGTCAAAGCACATCCAGCAGAAGTAGGGAACTAGGACAGTGTTCTTAAGCTTTCTAGTCTCAGAACCCCTTTACCTCTTAAAAATTACTGGGGACCAATCAGAACTTTTGTTTATGTGGTTTTATCTATCAATATTTACCATATTAGAAATTAAAATAAAGAATTTTTAGGTATGTTCATGAATTTATATAAAAATAATAAAAGCCCCACTATATGCTAACATAAGTAACAGCTTTTTATAACAAAGAATTACATTCTCCCCCCCCCCCCCCCGCCACCAAATGGTGAGAAGTGTGGCATTGCTTTACATTTTTACAATATCCTTAATGTCTAGCTTAGTCAAAGGCAGCTGGACACTCATATCTGCTTCTGCATCAAATCTAGTGCATATGGTATTTGGTTGAAGTATATGAAGAAAATCCAGACTCATACAGATGTGTTATCAAAGGAAGGAGTATTTTAATACCTTTTTCAGGTAATTGTGGTTATTCTTAGTTGATACTACCTCAACACTCAATAAGTGGCAGATTTTTTAAAAGGGTAGTTGGAATGTGAAATGTGAAATGCAATCAGTGAAGTTTTTATACTGTTATAGTAAAATTTATTGGTCTATCTTACATTTCAAATGATCTCTTCCTATTCCTTATTTTGTAACATTATATGCTAGTCATTTGAAAATGTAATTCACCCACTTATGAAGATAATCCAAATGTTGACACATTTAATTATACAATATAAAACAAACCACATTGGTTCATATCACCAATGATCTCATCAGAAAAGTATCTAAGTTGTAGGAAATTGTCATGCTCACAGTGGTGAAAACAAGTTTTCCAAAATTCTCAACTCTGAATAAATGTAGTTTGTCTTTTTTCAAGTAAAAATAGTGTTCAGTGGGAATACAACCAACATCCTGGTTATACAGCACAAGTGTTTTATGCATACTCCCATTGTGTCACTCACAATTTATTAAAAAGATATATATTCAAGCCCAAGTTTGGCTCAGTGGATAGAGTGTTGGCCCTCAGACTGAAGGGTCCTGGGTTCAATTCTGGTCAAGAGCACATAACCTCAGGTGCAGGCTTGATTCTCAGCCCTTGTAACGGAGCAAGTGCTGAAGCAACCAATCAATGTGTCTCTCACATTGATGTTTCTCTGTCTCTCCTTCTCTCTTTCACTCTAAAAATCAATGGAAAAATATCCTCGGGTGAGGATTAACAAAAAAAAGGGGGGGTGGGGGAAAGGATGGAGATTCAATAAAATTAATGATTTTTTACTGCCCTTATCTAGCATATTAAGTGAACTGGCTTTTTTTGTCTTAACTGTGGGCGCATGGTGGAGAAAAGTACAGTAATAACCAGTACAAGTTGTTGCCACTGCCTTGATTCATAAGGCACTAGGTTGTTTATCCCATTATTGCTTTTGTACTACCAGAGTAATGTCAATGCAGGAAAAAGGGCAAATAATATCTTAGCATTATCTATGAAAATATTTTAAAATATATTTTTATTGATTTCAGAGAGAAGGGAGAGGGAGATAGAAACATCAATGATGAGAATCATTGATTGGCAGCCTCCTGCACACTCCCTACTGGGGGTTGAGCCCACAACCCAGGCATGTACCCCTGACTGGAATTGAATCTGGGACCCTTCAGTATGCAGGCTGATTCACTATTCACTGAGACAAACTGGCTAGGGCTTTTGACTGCATATATCCCTTGCAAAAGTCTCAGACACCCAAGGGTCCATAGAGTTTAAGAACACCAGATTCTGAGAGAAGTTGTAAAGGAGGGCAATGGCGATTACATACTTTGTACCCTCCACTACAGTATAGTACAGTTAGCTTTGATTTAGGAACCCCTCTTTGAAAGTACTCACCCCCCTGATAAGCTATGTCCCCTATGCTATATCCTAGCCTGTTTCTATATCTGTGCAGGCCATTGCCCCTATTGGTGAAATTAGTTTTCCTACTACCAGTTACCTACGGTGACAAAAATATGGTATGTGGAGGTCCTTTTCTCCCCAGTGAGTGTCCATCAGGTACTAATGCTCTTTAATTTTTAGTCAGCCTGGAATTGGCCTCAGAAACTACTTAATCCAGGTGCAGGTAGCCATAATCAATCAATCAATCGGTCGATCGATCAATCAGAGCTAACAAGAGACTGAAATTTCTTAGCCCTCATCTAAACCATGAAGCAAGTGTGTAAGATAAGAGGGTTAATCTCTTTCTTTCTTCTTAACAAATACAAAAAAGCAAATATTCTAGGAAGAGATGTGGATAACTCCAAGTGATGGCATTACCTAGCAAAACTAATGTAATCATTAAGAGTAAGGATTGTTGATCCCAATTGACCAACTGGTCTCCTTCAATTTATTACAAGTCCAACAGTCTATTAGATGCTTCCTACCTACTACAAAATCTACTTTGTATCTGTTTTCACATCTTCAAATTATGCTTTGCTGTCTAAGCATAATCAGGTCTTCATAAATCACTGCAATGACTTCCCTGACTCTCACTTTGACACTTTTCCTCTCTGATACTTCTGATATTTAACTAGGTTCTTCCTCATGTTGCACTTGCTGCAAAGTCTAGGGCAGTTGAAGATATTTTAGAAGCTAGAGCAAAAAGAAGGTTTTGGGAACAGAAATATCTGGATGCAGACAATAAAGTGTTAGGGAGTTGAGATTCAAGTTGAATGTCCAATCACATGATCACAAGCTTGTTTATTATGCTTCACTGCTTTCAGGTAGAGAATCAAATGCCGGAAGAGTGCAATCTTTGCTTTGTTTATTAAAAAACAGACTTTTATCTTGATCATTTCTTTCTGCTTCTCAGGATCTCAAATGAAAATTTTGATTAAAAATTTTGATTAAAAATGAAAATTTTGATTAAAAATTTTGATTAATTTATATACTTATTCTTCACCAGGCCCTGACTGGGTAGCTCAGTTGGTTAGAGTATCATCCAGATATGCCAAGGTTGCAGGTTTGACGCCCGGTCAGGACACATACAAGAATCAATCAGTGAATGTATAAATAAGTGGAATAACAAATCCATGTATATCTCGCCTTCCTCTCTCTCTAAAATCAATCAATCAATAAAAAAGATTTACATAATTATTCTTCACTACATGTTTTTCAATTATTCACAAATTTCTGCCCTGGTTACTTTAGCTTTCATTACAGTGACATTACCCTGGAGATAAGAATTCTCGTTATATGTTTTCTGCACTAGAAACTCCTAATCAGCCCTTATTTAAAATTGTTCTCCTGACAACCTACCAAGACAAAGGGCAAATCAAACAGAATTGATACTCATATGGAGTTCCCAACTAGAATCTCACACATGGAAGACAGATCCATGTTTCCTCCTAACTGCTGAGTTAAACTGCCAGTGTCTTCTGAAAGCCAGAATATATCAAAACATACTTTGTTAAAATCCCTTCACAGGAGAAAACACAAAAATGTAAATAAAGATGTGAATTTAACTTAATGACCAAAGTTCTGGGTTTTAGTTAGTATTTTGCTCAATCCTGGTGCAAATTATAAATTTGCTTCATTTTAATGTCACATTCCTGTTCATTTGTTGACCTTATTCTCTAAAGCTATTGAATTACTATAATTTCTCTAAGGGTTTTTAAATCCTTACCTGAGGATATGTTTTCCATTGATTATTATTATTATTATTATTATTTTTAGAGAGGAAGGGAGAGAAACATCGATAAACTGATTGCCTCCTGTAGCCAACTGGGGTTCAAACACACAACCCGGATAAGTGCCCTGACCGGGAATCGAACTTGCCATCCTCCAGTACACAGGATGATGTTACAACCCATTGAGCCATACAACTTATTTCTCTGAGTTTTTGAAGTTGTAATCCATTGCTATGCCTTTACATAAGCTACAATACTTTTTGCCTAAAATACCCTTACTCCTTGTTGTGTGGTCAAAGTGTTACTCTTTCATTGAGTTCAGCCTCCTCTGTGAAGCCTTTGTGTCCAGGGGTTCTGTTCCCTTCCTCTAACCTAGGTGCAATTCCATCAGCTACACAACTCCCACACTGTTTATACTCAGTGCCCTTTATTACACCACTTAGAATATTGTTAACATACTCACTTTTCTCTTCCACCTAATTCTTTGTGAAGTCCTTCAGAGCATGTCTTATTCATTTTTATAGTCTCAGTACAGTATCTGATTTAATCTGTATGCTAGTAAATATTGAATGAATTTTGAATTTTACTACTTTCTACATTTAATTTACTTCATAATCCTTTTTAAGTTTCAATGTTTTTCTTATTCTTTTTACCTAAAGATGTCAAAGTGGAGACAAATTAACCATTAGAGACTCAGGAAACCACTTTTGTTTTCAGATATGTACGATGAAGCTAGATACACAAATCTATTTTAAAAGCTTGCAGTAAAAAAAAAATGTCTCTCTTCAATGGAAAATGTTAAATTGAAAAAATGGTTGTTGACTCTGGAAAACCATTTGGCAATTTTTTTTAAATTTAATAAATATTGTTCAGATTACAATTGTTCCTCTTCCCCCCCCCCCCCCCCGATACCTCCCCTCCACCCAGTTCCCACCCCACCCTCTGCCCTTACCACCCACCACTGTCCTCATCCATAGGTGTACCATTTTTGTCCAGTCTCTTCCTGCATCCCCCACACCCCTTTCCCCCCCGAGAATTGTCAGTCCACTCCCTTTCTATGCCCTGATTCTATTATACTCACCAGTTTATTCTGTTCATCAGATTTTTTATTCACTTGATTTTTAGATTCACTTGTTGATAGGTATGTATTTGTTGTTCATAATTTTTATCTTTACCTTTTTCTTCTTCTTTCTCTTCTTAAAGAATACCTTTCAGCATTTCATATAATACTGGTTTGGCAGTGATGAACTCCTTTAGTTTTTTCTTATCTGTGAAGCTCTTTATCTGCCCTTCAATTCTGAATGATAGCTTTGCTGGGTAGAGTAATCTTGGTTGTAGGTTCTTGCTATTCATCATTTTGAATATTTCTCGCCACTCCTTTCTGGCCTGCGTAGTTTCTGTTGAGAAATCAGCTCACAATCATATGGGTGCTCCCTTGTAGGTAACTAACTGTTTTTCTCTTGCTGCTTTTAATATTCTCTCTTTGTCTTTTGCTCTTGGCATTTTAATTATGATGTGTCTTGGTATGGTCCTCTTTGGATTCCTTTTGTTTGGGGTTCTCTGTGTTTCCTGGACTTGTAAGTCTATTTCTTTCATCAGGTGGGGGAAATTTTCAGTTATTATTTCTTCAAATAGGTTCTCAGTGTCTTGCTCTTTCTCTTCTTCTGGCACCCCCATAATTCTGATGTTGGTACGCTTGAAGTTGTCTCAGAGGCTCCTTACACTATCTTCATATTTTTTGATTCTTTTTTCTTTTCCGGTTGAGTGTGTTTTGCTTCTTTGTATTTCAAATCTTTGACTTGATTCTTGCAATCCTCTAGTCTGCTGTTGGATCTCTGTATATTTTTTATTTCAGTCAGTGTATGCTTAATTTCTAGTTGGTCCTTTTTCATATCCTCAAGGGTCTCGCTAAATTTATTGGCCTTTTCTAGAAAATTCTTGAAAAACCTTATAACCATGGTTTTGAACTCTATATCCAGTTGTTTGCTTTCCTCTATTTCTTTCATTTGTGACCTGTTTCTTTGTCTCTGCATTTTGGCTGCCTCCCTGAGTTGATAGAGTGGCTTTGTGTGCTAGGTGTCCTATAGGGCCCAGTGGTTCAGCCTCCCAGTTACCTGAGGTGGACACCCTTGGTGCACCCCTTTGTGGGCTGTGTGCACAGTTTTGTTGTAGTTATGCCTTGATTGTTGTTGGTGTCACTGGGAGGAATTGACCTCCAGGCCAATTGGCTGTGAGGATCAGCTGTGTCTACACTGGGAGAACTTCTGTTTTGGAGACACCCTTATGAGACAAGACTTGCAAAAGCCTCTGTGCTCAGCTTGGATGGGGCAGAGTCTCAGGGCAGAGCAGACAGCATTGGCTTCCCGTCAGCCCTGGCCTAATAGGTCCCTGTGTCTCAGTGTCCCGTGGTAATCGCTGCAAGCACCTCTGAGAGAAAGCCATTCTTGAGTTCCGCCCACTACCAGACAGTCCAGTTTCTCCCTAAATGAGTCTGGGTCCCCAGAGTCTTGCCCAGAACTGGAGTTCATTGCAGTTGGGAGCTTTTGTCTCCCTCCCACTTGAGAAAGCCAGCTGCGTACTCAGTTGCCCGCCCTCTCCATGCGTGCGCCTCGGTACCTCTGCCTTCTGCAGTTGCTCTGAGTCTCAGTGTGCTTTTCTCTTTCCTGACAGTCCAGTTTCATCCCCTATGAGTCTGGGTCCCCAGAGTCTCTCCCGGAACTGGAGTTCAGCACAGTCGGGAGCTTTTGTCTCCCTCCCGCTTGAGAAAGCCAGCCACACACTCAGTTGCCAGTCCTCTCCGCGCACGCGTCTCAGTACCTCTGCCTCCTGCAGCTCCTCTGAGTCTCAATGTGCTTTTCTCTTTCCTTCTAGTTGTAGAATTTCCACTCAGCCAGCCTTCCTGTGGTTCTGGATGATGTCCGTTTTGTCTTTTAGTTGTAGTTTTGAAATTGTTGTGTGAGGCAGCAGTTTAGGTGTTTACCTATGCCACCATCTTGGTTTCTCCCCCATTTTGCAATTTTTAATGAAGTTAGATACTGAGTGCAAACAAAAACAGCCAGGTATTACTCCAGCAAAAAAAGACTTAGTCAGGAAAAAGAAAGGATTTTAATCCTGTACATATAGCCATGGTGAGTGGTGTGCAAAAAGAATGTGAAACAAAGAGGAGGAAGCTCTTTCACAGAGGGGAACAGAAAGGGGGTAGAGGCTGTTACAACCATAGAGTTCTGTTATAACCATAGAGTTTTTCTTCTAGAGCTTTCACAATTGACATAGGGTGTGAGAGTTCCTCCTACAGACCCTCCCAATTCTTGTAGCCAAAATATGAAAACATATTCTTAAAAATATTTATGGCCACTTTATTCACAGTAGCAAAAATTGTAAACAACCCAAATTTTCAAGAGAATGTATACATAAATTATGGTATATTCATATAGTGTAATACTACTTAGCAATAAAAAAGAAATTGAACTATTGATACAAGCAACAAAATGATTGAATCTGAAAAACATGAAGCTGAACAAAAAGAGTCAGGCAAAAAGAGTGTGAATTGTATGGGTACTGTTTATATGAAATTTAAGAATAGGTAAAACTAATCTATGGTTATAGAAATCAGGATATTGAATGGTTCTAGTAGGAAGGGATTATCTGGGAGGAAACATCAGGAATTTTCCATGGGGATGGCAATGTTCTATATCTTGATTGGAGATAGTGGTTATAAAACTATATAGATGTATATAAAAAAAACAACTATATAGATATAGATACAGATGACTTTTGACATATATAGATATCCTATATAATAAAGAGCTAATATGCTAATGGTCATCACACCATCACGACTGATCAGCAGGAGGCTGGGTGCTCGGCACGTGGGTGAGTGGGGACTTGATGCTGCATCTTTCTGGACAAAGCCACAGTGGCTGCCTGAGGCTCAGGCAAGCCCTGGATGGTGGCTGCCACTGCCCAGGGCTGGCCCGAGGCTCAGGCAAGCCACGGATGGCGGCTGCTGCTGCCCAGGGCCAGCATGAGGCTCAGGCAAGCCGTGGATGGTGGCTGCACTGCCCAGGGCCGGCCTAAGGCGCAGGTAAGCCACGGATAGAGGCTGCTGCTGCCCAGGCAATGAGGACTGGGCCGAGGCTCAGGCAAACCGCGGTGGCTGCGAGGGCTGAGGCTCAGGTAGCCGTGCGGCTGGCAGTGGCAGCAGTAGAGGTGTGATGGGGGCGTCGCCTTCCCCTGATCGCCGGGTCACCTCCTGCAGAGGGAGGTCAGAGGCATCAGCAATGAGGGGGTGATGGGGGCGGTGCCTTCCCCTGATTGGCCACAGGGAGCAGGCCTAAGCCGTCAGTAGGACATCCTCTGAGGGCTCCCAGACTGTGAGAGCAGGCAGGCCAGGCTGAGGGACACCCACCCCCCCAACCCTCCTCGCCCCCCAGTGCAGGAATTTTCGTGCACTGGGCCACTAGTAGATATATATGACTTTTGACATATGTATATGTCACTTAATTGTACAACTTAGGATTGTGTATTTTAATGTATAAATTTTAAAAAATCTACCTCAATCTCTCTCTCTGTATGTGTACACACACACACTCACACACCATACTGGGATTCAATTATTTACATTAAGTAAAAAACAATGTGTGAAGTTTAAAATGGTAGGTCACAGCAAAAACACATTTAATTTTGGAATTCATTTTAGTGTACTATTATTTTTATTTTCTTAATCAGGCGTCCTCAAACTACGGCCCGCGGGCCACATGTGGGTGTTTCTGCCGTTTTGTTTTTTTACTTCAAAATAAGATATGTGCAGTGTGCATAGGAATTTGTTCATAGTTTGTTTTTAAACTATAGTCCGGCCCTCCAATGGTCTGAGGGACAGTGAACTGGCCCCCTGTTTAAAAAGTTTGAGGACCCCTGCTCTTAATTATGCTTTTCTTAGGATAATAGTAATATCATTTTGGTACTTAGCCTGGATCAACTGATATCATATAAATAGCATATATGCTAAAAACAACAACAACAATAACAACAGAAAAACTGTGTACAATTGAATTTTACCTATGACAAAGACTTTCAAAAAGTTGACTAAAATACATCGCCAGTGCCTGCCAGGATGAGCTGAGCTGCGAGTTCCTGCTGGCTGGGGCTGGAGGGGCTGGGGCAGGGGCCGAGCCCAAACCGCATCTCCCTGCACAGGGGCTGGTGCCTGGCGATCCCATCTGCATCCAGTGCAACATCACAGAGTCATACCCTGCTTGTGCCCTCATCTGGTCACTAGAGTCAGATAACCCAAACTTGGCTGTTGTCTTGGAAAGGCTGGTGGAGATAAAGAAAAGGAATACTCTGCTACTGCAGCATCTGAACAGGATCATCTCTGACCTGTGTAAACTCTATTACCTCCCTCAGCATCTAGATGTCGAGATGCTGGATCAGCCCTTGCCAGCAGAGTGGTGCACACAAGAAGACGTGTCTTCAGAAGATGAAGAGGAGATGATGCCTGAGGACACAGAAGACCTAGATCACCATGAAATAAAAGAGGAACAGCTAGCTGAGAGCAAGAAATCTGAAAAGAAAATTTGGCTATACTAGAGAAAATTTAAAAGAACCAGAGGCAAGATTACTTAAATGGGGTAGTGTCTGGCTTAGTACAAGCCACTGACCGGTTGATGAAGGAAAGCAGGGATATATACTGATCACAGAGTTTCAAAGATAGAAATTATGCAGTCAAACTCATGAATGTCAAACTCCTCAAAGTTGACCAGGATGGCACTCTGCACAATGATCTCTAGATCCTCAAAGAAACAGAAGGCACAAACCTCACCCTACTTAAGTTTTCCTTTAAAGGTAATTTTCCATTTGACCCACCGTTTGTCAGGGTTGTATCTCCAGTCCTCTCTGGAGGGTATGTCTTGGGTAGAGGTGCCATCTGCACAGAACTTCTTACCAAACAGGGCTGGAGCAGTGTCTACTCGATAAGAGTCCATAATCATGCAGATCAGTACATCACTGGTGAAGGGAAAAGCATGAGGGCAGTTTGGAGCCAACAAATCTCAATAGAGACTGACAAGAGTACAGCAGTCCTACAAGTCCGTGGTGCAGATCCACACACACGGAGGGGGAGAGGGAGGGGGAGAGGGAGGGGGAGGGGGAGAGGGAGGAGGAGGAGGAGGAGGAGGAGGAGGAGGAGGAGGAGGAGGAGGAGAAGGAGAAGGAGAAGAAGAAGAAGAAGAAGAAGAAGAAGAAGAAGAAGAAGAAGAAGAAGAAAAAAGGCTGTTACACCCACCAAAGGAAGATGGCTAACCCCAGAGTGTTGTCTCCTTCCTCGTTCCTCAGGCACCACCAGACCAATTACCTTTGAATGCTATATTTGGATCTTACACTGCCTCTGTGGTTCCCTCCCTCATTTTTCCTGGATGTAATAGCTCTGCCTATTACAGGACAATGATGGCTATTCTAAATGCTAAGGAAAAAACCAACACTGAACTGTTTCAAGTATTCAAGACTGACTTACAGACCAACCAATCATCTACCTGCAACCCTTGCTAGCAGGCATTATAAAAGAAACTTTTGAGCTTCCTTATATTGCTAGAAACTTAGCTGTGCTCCAGACTAGAGCCTTCTTACCTATGCTATGGATTTTCCATTTATTTTCTTTTATTTCATGTACACTGCTTTTTTTGGTTACAGTGTATGATGGATGTGTATGAAAAAAATGCATCTTTGAGAAAAGAATTACAGCTCTATGATTAAAACATCTTATTAAATTTCTAGTTGTTTAGATATATAAAACAATGTATATATTTAGGAAGTAAGAAGATGAGAAAGAAAGCCATTTGAAAGGCTAAAGGAACAGTGCTGGAAGCCAATTCCAGCATGTCAGCAGGGCTGAATCATCTGGAAATGGCTGAGGGCATTTCCCTAAACTTGAAAAGGATGCATAAAATGACTGCTTGCTGCCAGACAGCTAAGGGCATCTTAATGTACATGTTATTGCCTCCTACTGGCCAAACACCTGAACAGCCGTAGGCAATTCACCAATCTGACAATGGATTCTGTGTACTAAACCCTGGCCTTTGAAGTGTATATTTACCTTGCCTTAGGACAATTTGTGTTAATAAAAAGCAAGGGGTCCTAAGACAAGAAGAACTTAGTTCTTTTAGCTAAGTCTTCTCTGACTCCCTATAATGCCTTCCAAAATTATGTTCCTAAGTCTTCTCTGACTCCCCATAATGCCTTCCAAAACTATGTTTCGTCTCTGGACTCTTAATTTACACACAGCCCTTCTCCAGATTCCTGATCCCGTCTAGATGCTCGATCAAGTAAACCTGAAAAGATAAGCAATAACTGATTTATGCAGGACCTTGTAAACCAAGATAAATTTAGATTTTCTTGTAAGAGCAATACAAGCCTTTGGAGGGTTTTAAGCAAGGGCATGACATTATCAGGTTTACATTTTTAAAAGATCACTCTGACTACTATGTAGAAAGTGGATATAGCTCTGGCCAGGTGGTTCAGTTGGTTGAGCGTCCTCCCATGCAGGCTGGATTTCCAGTCTATCCCCGGTTGGGGCACATACAGGAGGCAACAAATCAATGTTTCTCTCTATATATATCCTATATAATAAAAGCCTAATATGCAAATTGTCCCCTTGGGCAGTCGTTCAACCACTTGCTATGATGTGCGCTGACTACTAGGGGACATGGCGGAACATGGCAGGTGTCAGCGACGTGTCACTGGTAGGGAGAGAAGGGAAAACCAGTAAAATAGCCTGTGGAGTGTTCTGAAGGGTAGTGTGTCAAGGAGGAAGGTGTGGCCAATGAAGAGATTAAGAAAGACAAGAACAGGGAAACTCTTTCAATTTTGGCAATATGAAGCAGTTGATAACCTTGACAAGAGCAGTTTAGTGGCATGATTGGAGCTGAAGTCAGATTAAACTAAAAACAGAATGGGGGATGAGGAAGAGTTAACAGTGTTCATGTATTAGGTAAAACCACACTGCTGAAATCTTACAATTTTTGATGTAGAAAAACAGTAATTTCATATGATTCTTTTTTTATAAAGCTTGATGGCAGAAAATATGATGCAGTAGGTGGAACGGAAAATGAGGTCAATTAGGGCCAGAAAGGAGAGATTGGTGAGTTTAGATGGAAGGACCAGACAGAGCATGCTTATACACTAATAAAAATGAGGCCATCATCAGCTGAAGGAAAGGTGAAGAGATAAAAGATTTGATAATCAAAGAAAAATGTGAAATAGACTTTACAGAGAATAGTCTTTACAGAGTCTTTCCCCCTAATCTGTTAGCACACTAACTCTGGAACTGCAGTGGGGAATGCTAACACTAACGAATATGCATTTGAGAATGGCTGATCATGAACTAATGGCAGGGACTAAAAACTCACATGCCTATGGGGAAAGGCAGATAAACAACTGAAGTAGGCTAAGTGGACACACAGAGACTAAAAGTAAAGGGGTGGGAAAAGATATTTCATGCAAATGGAAAAGAAAAGCTGGACTAGCAATATCCGTAGGAAAAAAACACCAGACTTTAAAACAAGGTCTGTGCAAGAGACAAAGAAGGGCATTTCACAATGATAAGTGGACACAGCCAATGCACTTCTATGAGAGGAATTCAAAGTAATACAGGCATATTTTCTAAAAACAAGAACAATTTAAAATAATCTAATCTTAAACCTAAAGAATCTGGAAAAAGACCAAACAAAGCCTAAAGTGAGTAGAAGGAAGGAAATAATAAACACCAGAATGGAAATAAACTAAATACAGACTAAAAACACACAGAAAAGACCAGTGAAGCTGAGCTAGTTCTTTGAAAAGGTAAACAAAACAGTTAAAACTTCAACCAGACTCATCAAGAAATAGAGAGAGGACCCCCCCCCCCCCAAAAAAAAAAATCAGAAATGAAAGAGAAGTGACAACTGGCACCACAGAAACACAAAGGATTGTAAGAAAATACTATGAATAATTATATTCCCCCCCCCCCAAAAAAAAATGAACGGGAAGAAATGGACAACTTCCTAGAAACTTACAATCTTCTAAGACTGAATCAGGAAGAAACAGAAAATCTAAACAGACTAATAACTGCTAAGGATATTGAATCAGTAATCAAAATACTCCCAACAAACAAAATTCCTAGGCCAGATGGCTTCACAGGTAAATTTTACCTAAATAACATATAGTATTGTTTTGTTTTAAAATTGTGTACATATAAATTGTCATACTACATGTAATCTACATCATCCTCTTTTGCCTGGTCCTATTTCTGGGTTCCTTCTTAACTCATTGGCCTTTAATATTCCATCATATGACTATCCCATAATGTGTTTGCTTCTACTCACAGTGCTGGTGTGCACACCCCTGTCTACATATCAGAGTTTCTGTGAGATACACACGTTGGACGGAATGCTGGGATTTACTACTGGAATATTTTCAGTTCCACTGGCTTTGGCCAAACTGCTTTCCAAAGCGGTTGTATCACTTATGCACATGCCGGCAGTACGTTCTGACGCACCTGGCGAAAACAGCTTTTGAGAGACACACAAACTGGGTAACATTCTTGCCGTAACTATTTGATTTTGGTGCCCGTGACGTCATCTCTACCCACAGCAGCTAGAAGCGCTCCACGACAGCTGACGCCGCTTCCGGCGTGGCTGCTGACGTAGGGCGCGCTCGGGAGGCGGCGTGCGTTGGACGCCCTTGAAGGCCCCTTCCGGGCTGTCCGTCAAGATCCGAGTATCAGCTTACGTGGGTCGATTGCTCCTTTTTCATCAGAAAGGAACATATCCGGACAGGCTCTTCTTATTCCCGGAGACGATCCCCCTAATCCCAGAAGAGACGCTCTCGGCTGGCGTTGCTTTCCGGCAGCGCCGCGGGCGGCCCTCAGGTCCTTGTAAGGCGCGCGCCGCGGCCCCGCCTTCTTCCTTTCGGCCGGAACCGCCATCTTCCAGGTCGGCCCTGCGCGTGGCTCCCGGCGGCCGTGGTTCCACAGACGTGAGTCCTAACCCAGAGGCCGCGGAGGCTGTGTGGGGGGGCCCTAGGGAGACTGTGCAGGCTGTCTGGGTCCCCCTGGTCTGGGTGGCGGAGCTGTGTCTCTCCCGCCCGGTAGCGGCGTGCGGCCAGCGGTGCCGGGCTGGGGCCGGGGGCGGAGGACCAGTCCGCGGGGCCGCGGCCTAGCAGGGGCCAGGCTCGGGGAACAGGAGGCCGCATCACCTGCGTGAGGCGACTCGGGTCAGTCTGGAAAGCGACTCAAAATCTGTGTCCCCACGGCTCCGCTCCACCATCCTGGGCCTACTCGGACAGGCTTTGTGGGCTTGGCCGCGTGGTGTGATGCCTTTAATATGCACTCGGATGTCGAGTGTGACTCGACACGGTTAGCATTAGAATAAAGGAATCGAGAAAAAAGCAAGCGAGTGCAAAGGGTTAAATTTTTTTTTTTTTTTTTGGTGTTTCCCCCTAATCTGTTACTTGTAATGCTGTCGGTTTGGGACTGCGGGATAGTAGGAACGGGTTTACAACTCCGGCGAGGCCTGGTTGTGGGTGAAAAGCCTCGTGGTTGGAGAACGGAATGGGTTCCAACTGTGTCGTCCTGGATAGTGAACTCCAGGCCATTAGTCTTCGGTGCATGAAATGATTTTCCGTTTTTAATTTTGGCCCCGGGTCGCAGTTGTACGAAAGGAAAACATTTTGTTTCAGGCTTCGTTTTGTTAATGCTGGGGCATCTTGTGTTGAATGAATGGACTCCCGAGTCACTCTGGTTTAGAAATTCAGGGGAAAGGTTATCGAGTACACGCTTGATCTTAATTTCTTTTTGTCTAATTTGTAGGTAGTAGCTGCCAGCTGCCTGTGTTGAGCAAACTGCAGGCTGCATCCCATCGTGGGTTCCAGTTTTGGAACTTGGGTGTATTGGGTCGTGGTGTACAATGAATTTTTTATACGGGAAGATGAGTCTGGTGCAAGCAGCATGGGCTTGAATCAGATATTACTCCCATTACTGATTCTGCCACTTGGAGCATCTTTCCTTGTTTATGAATTTAACACAAGTTTATGTGAACTTAATATTGAATAGAGTCTAGGTTGCTTTTTAAAGTTAAAGGGTGCATTTGTTGTAACACTGGTTAGTTTGGCTGTGCTGGTTAGGTTAAATATTTTGGATCTCCTTGCCCCACAAAAGGGTACTCTGGTGGAGTCATTTATCTTTAGGATTAAGGAGTGTTAAGAGACCAGTTTATGTTAGAACTCTTGTCAACAAGTGAAACCAGACTTGGGTATTATTTTGCCTGTAGTCATTGTCAGCAGTGGTAATTCTGTCCTTAGATGACCTGAAACAATTGAAACCTTTTGGGACACAAAGTAAAAGGTTTTATTCTAAATGGCTATAGATGAATTCTTAGGCTGATGAATTAACTACCATTTACTAGTAAGCACTTTGCATGTGTGAGGAATTGCTGAGTGCTTTGCAGCCATTACCTCAATTCATTGTCAAGTATTAACCCCATATTAAAGGCGAGAACCAGGGAGTAAATGTAGGTCTCCCAGAAAGCAGGTGGCCAAAGTAGAACCTTGGTCAAAATTAGGCCAGTGGTTATAAAATCTATTTTTCTCCCTCCTACCCTACATGCATTACCTAGTAAGCAATTGTGTGAACAGTCAGAAATATGAAGAGTTGGAGATTTTTGGCAGTTAATAGATTTTTGTACAAGAGATAAAGTTGCACAAAAATTAGGTTTGCAGTAAAAGGGGTTTAATCCACAAAGTAAAAATGCAAGGCTGAGTTGTTACGCTTTCCAACAATAAACTATCTTCTAGTTAGTAATTCCAATGCCCTTGGCATTCTAGGCTGGGTTCTACAGGTAATAGTGTGGTAGAGGTCATGTGTGTTTATATTCTTTTTTGTTTGTTTGTTTATATTCTTTTAACAGGCAAAGTACTGATTTGGTTTCTAAAATCCAATTCTGCTACTTAATGGAGTTTTGTTACAGAACTTAGGCAGGTTTGGCAAAGATCTTACTCGCTAAAATGATGGTTTTTGCCCTTCATAAGAAATACTTGTTCATGAGTCAGCTTTTTAGATCATTTTCCAATTCTGGCATTGCTACTGAGATGTAACCATTTAAAATTACGGGTTTTTGGTTAAAGGGGCTAGTAACAATTTTGCCGTTGTATTTGACTGCTTTACATTTTCTGGTTTCAGTAATTCGCCAAAATGACGAACACAAAGGGAAAGAGGAGAGGCACCCGCTATATGTTCTCTCGGCCTTTTAGAAAACATGGTAAGTAGATTTGTCCCCTTCGAAACCAGCCATGGTATACATTTGTGCTGTTAGCACACTTGAGATGCAGATAATATAATGTATTCTAGTAGCAATTAACCACCTACCTAACTTAATTTTGTAATAAAAAGCATGAATTTTATATAGTAGTACTTACATTGTCAACTAGCAAGATTTAAAAATGTACATATGCCCTAGCGCAGTGGTTGCCAACCTTTCAGACCTCACGGATGACCACCGGTTGGCGACTGCTACCCTAGCGGGTTTCGCTCAGTGGATAGAGCCTTGGCCTGTGGACTGAAAGGTCCCCATTCAATTCCAGTCAAGGGCACAAGCCTGGGTTGCAAGCTTGATCCCCAGTAGGGGGCATGCAGGAGGCAGCTGATCAGTGATTCTCTGTCATCATTGATGTTTCTATCTATCCCTCTCCCTTCCTCTCTGAAATCAATAAAAATATATTTTAAAATAAAATAAAAATGTCCATAACTGCCCGGCTGGAGTGGCTCTGGATTGAGCATCCTCCCATGCATCAAGTGGTCACTGGTTCAATACCTGGTCAGAGCACATGCCCAGGTTGCAGGCTCAATCCCCAGTAGTGGAGGTGGAGGAGGCAGCCAGTGGAAGTTTATTTCCCATCAATGTTTCTGTCTCTTCCTCTCTAAAATCAACAAAAATATATCTTTTTAAAATGTACACTATCAAAGGTGGGAGTGTGTTGAAAACTAGTGAGGTTATATTTCTTTGAATTGACTTTTTAATCTTGATATTACTGTTTTTAGGAGTTGTTCCTTTGGCCACATACATGCGAATCTACAAGAAAGGTGATATTGTGGACATCAAGGTAAAATTGGGGAAATGACATTAAAAATTAGATTTCGTCTAACATAAGAACAAATACTAGTGTATAGTGCAGCTGTTGGCTCTTTTTATCCTAAGTGGGGAAAAATCCATTGTCTTTGAACAGCTAATTTAATTTTACTTTTAAAACCAGTTTTTGAAGTGCTATTCTTGAGTCTAAGAATTTTCTCTTGACTTGTTAACAGCAGGTAGGAAAATATAGGAGACATGAGAATTTATTGAGGTGAAACGGGATACCTCAGTGCAGAGTTTAATTATTGATTGGGATTACTAATAAAACTAGTGCAAGCTGTGTTCTTTTGTGAGCTGTATTTGAGTGTATTCTGGCACTCTGGAGCTTAATGATGATTGTCTTTTTGATTGCTCAAAGCAACGTGAAAAATGCATTTCACCGGCTCTGAAAGCTCTTGAGTTGCCATTTAAAAGAGAAAAATCTTTTAGTTACTTTAATAAAAGTCAGGGTTTAAAAGGAGGAGGCACTTGCTGAGGTAACGTGTACCTCCTTTCTTAACAGGGAATGGGCACTGTTCAAAAAGGAATGCCCCACAAATGTTACCATGGCAAAACTGGAAGAGTCTACAATGTCACCCAGCATGCAGTGGGCATTATTGTGAACAAACAAGTTAAGTAAGTAATAGTTCTTTGATTCGTATTCCCTCCTACCCCCTTTTCACTTTGCCAATTGGACTTATGTCTTCATTGGTCATTCAAGTGGGGCAAAGGAAATATCTTTTTAAAACTCAAGAAAACGGGGTGTTTGTTTTGTATCCTGTCAGAGGAAACAAAATAGACTTACAGGATTTGGTATTAGGCAGTTCTAGTTTCCAAAGTATAAAAAGAAGTTTAGCCGAAACCGGTTTGGCTCAGTGGATAGAGCGTTGGTCTGTGGACTGAAAAGTCCCAGGTTCGATTCCGGTCAAGGGCATGTACATTGGTTGCGGGCACATCCCCGGTAGGGGGTGTGCAGGAGGCAGCTGGTCGATGTTTCTCTCTCATCGATGTTTCTAGCTCTCTATTCCTCTCCCTTCCTCTCTGTAAAAAAATCAATAAAATATATTTTTAAAAAAAGTTGTTTATTAAGTTACAAATGTTATTAGCGATCTGGTTTAGGTTAAATTATTTAGTGTTTGGGGGTCTGTTAACTTACCCTATCTGTGGGTAAAGGGTTCATGGTTTATTTAATAAATGAAACTGCCAAAAGTTTTTTTGAATGTGGTTTTATTTTTTATGAAGCATTTATAAGAATTTCTGTTTTCTCCAGGGGCAAGATTCTTGCCAAGAGAATTAATGTACGTATTGAGCATATTAAGCACTCTAAGAGCCGAGATAGCTTCCTGAAACGTGTGAAGGAAAATGATCAGAAAAAGAAGGAAGCCAAAGAGAAAGGTACCTGGGTTCAATTGAAGCGGCAGGTGAGTGCTCAACAAAGGGTTTTTTGGTTGATCATGACAACTGTGAAATTTGCTCAGTGATAATTTTATATGAAAGTAAGTTAAAGCATTGAGTATATATACTGAGTGGCCAGATTATTATGCGTTCAGAGATCTTAATAATCTGTCCACTCAGTATATATATAGAGAGAGATAGAGAGAGGGAGGCTTGGTGCTACATGAATTCATGCATGGGTGGGGTCCAGCCGGCCTGCCTGCTGGTTGAACTCCTGGTCGAGGGGGCAATTTGCATATTAGCCTTTTATTATATAGGATATAAACTGAGTGGACAGATTATTATGCATTCAGAGATCATAATCTGGCCACTTAGTGTATGTTACCTCATTGGTTCTGAGAGCACTTTGAAATTGAGTTACAGTTCTTAACATAATTATTCCATTGCCTTGTTTTGTTTTGTTTTTTAAATAGCCTGCTCCCCCCAGAGAAGCACACTTTGTGAGAACCAATGGAAAGGAGCCTGAGCTGCTGGAACCCATTCCCTACGAATTCATGGCATGATAAGTGGGAAACAATAAAAAAGACTTCTGTGCTGATAATGTTTCTTTTAATTGAGTGGAAGTGTGGCGTCCCTTCCCCCCAAAGAATAATTAAAGAAAACTTTGTGTCACCCTAACTGGTTTGGCTCAGTGGATAGACCGTCAGCCTGTGAACCTAAGGGTCCCGGTTTCTATTCCAGTCAAGGGCACATGCCCAGGTTGTGGGCTCGATCCACAGTAGGGGGGCGTGCAGGAGGCAGCCAATCAATAAAAAGAAAATAAAACTTTGTGTCCTAATTCATTGGGTGATGTCTTCACTATTTGAATTTAGTTGGGTGGGGGGGGGCGGTTTGCTGAAAGATATGAGGTGGTTTACTTTGCAACAAAAAATACTCCATTGGTTAGGAAGTGGCATCTTGCATTATAGCTAAGCTCAAGGAAAATAGATTACTTAGATAAGTACCCTATTTTAAGGATCAGAAACTTGCCTTTGAAGCCTGCTACTTGGAAAATAGATTCTTTCAAATTACCCTCTTCATTGTGAGTTACATACTAGTTCTGAGTTGCTTCCACTTTTCATGAAACTGCTCAGAAAAAAATAGTGCTTGTGATAACTTGGAACTAGAATCCCTTTATTTCAACCGAGGTTCAACATTTATGTAGCAGTTAATGTTGCATTCTAAGCACTTTACATGTTTTGCCCATTTTCCATAAAAGAAAGCTGAAGCACAACTTTCCCAAGGCAACAGGTGCAAAGATTCAAACCTAGGCACTCTGGCTCCATATCCAGGTCTTAATCTCTAGTGTCATATTGCTTCATATTAATGGGAACATTTTAAATCTACTTTGTGTAGTTGGAGCACATTTAAGTTCTGTTTCTTCCTAGATATTTACTTGGATATGGTAAACATCCAAAAAAGAATTGATCACATCCTATCCTAGCTGCCTTCAGTATTCTGTGATCCCTGTAGCAGTAGTATCAGTTTGACATGAAAACCTTGACATTTCTGAGTATTCTCTTCCCTACTAACAGACTCAATGACAAGAACCTATTCATTTTTATAACTTAAGTTAGTGCTATGGGTAGTAAGCCCAATATTAGCGGCCTTCAGATTTCTCCAGTGAAGTGTGATGGTAATGGGTCTACTATAAGTCAAATGGATATTTGCCCTTAACAGGTTTACATCTAGAGATAGAAAGTTGTGTTTAAACATGCTTATATTGGTCAACAATTCACTATCACAGAAAGCAACCAGGAACAATTATGAATTCATTTGGCATTCCTGTTTAATGATTTTTAATCATTTTTTTTAAATATATTATTGATTTCAGAGAGTGAGAAACATCAATGATGAGCAAATCATGGATTGGCTGCCTCCTGCACGCCCCCTACTGGTGATCAAGCCCGCAATTCAGGAATGTGCCCTTGAGCAGGATTGAACCCAGGACCTTTCATTCTGCAGACTGACACTCCACTGAGCCAAACCAGCTAGGGCTGTTTTCCAATCTTTGATGGCACCACTGCCCAGTTAAAATCATTTTTAACTATAATGTGTCTAACTTTGCATATTTTAAAATTGCATTTCCTGAATATCTTGTCTAGCCATTTCAAGGCAAAATAAGGTATCAAGGAGTGTAGGACAGCAGAGGGAAGAGTTGGTACTAATAGGCAGGCCTCTTGTTTCTGCCTTATGTTTTCACTGATTATTTCTCATCTCTTGGGTCTGACCCTTTCCACTTGCTGCTTCCTTAACTTTAGCATACAGACTTTTGAAAAGCAGCACATAAAACGAGCAGCTTTTCCTGTGCCTTTCTGTTCATTTCCCAGTCCCACTGCAAACATGGCTCTGCCTTCACCACTCCAATGAAACTACTACTCAGAACTTGACCAAACACTTGCTAATTAAATTAGAGGCTTTTCAATTTGACTTTACCCCTAAATATTTGCCAATTTTTTTTCCTCTTCCAGAGTTCCAGAGGCTTCTACCATACTTTTTCCCAGTTTTTAAACATGTCTGACTTCCCTCTCACTCTGGATTCTTAATGTTTCACGTCTGTCTATGATTTTGTTATGAGAAGAGTTCTAAGCCAGTGGTTCACAAAGAATGGGTCCCCAACTGGCTGCATAAACATGCAGACCTGTACCAGAACAACTTGAGTCAAATTCTGGGGTTGGGCCCAGCATTTATGCTCGGTGATTAAGATGCATGTTCTAGTTTGAGACCCACTGACTTCTGTCAGTCATCCCTAATATACTTGACATTTAGATTTCAGAGCTCACTCTCTGAAGCTCGATTGATATTTACAACTCTGGGCAGCTCCATCTGAATGTCTTGCAAATAAAGAGATTAGTTTGGAAAGTTTTATTAGATGAATTAAGTTAAAGTCCCTGAGTTTTGAGTAGTGTATATGTGTGCTAGGATTATGTACCCTGCCTTGAAATTCAGGATCTTTTTTTTTTTTTTTTTTTTTTAGGATCTTTTAAATGAGTAACCATGACATTGTAAATTTGTAAGTCCTGTACTATACAATTCCCTTTTCTTAACACTTGTTGAGAATGAAAAAAAGTATTCTTAACTATAGAACTTTTTACCCTCTTACTAAGAGTCAAGACTGTAAAGGAGGTTGCATGGCTACTTAAACTTTTAATTCTGATCTTGCCAGGTATCTTTCAAGGCCTTCTATTTTTGTTAAGATGAACCCCATCCCAAGGGTTGAATAAAATATAGCACACTCTTTTTGAAGTCTTCTAAAAATTGTGGCTAAATATATCAACTTGATTTCCTATCTCTTCTATATTCCCACTAATGTACATTAGCATTTTCTCTGGACTGGGATGGAAAAAATGCTAAAATATAAAACATTGCTAAATATCAATAAAAATTGCTAAGATATAAACAAGGTAGGCTTTTCATTCTTTTAGCATGAGAATTTTAAATTGAATTTATTTGAAATATGCATGTTATAACATTTTCAACCCAGCCCCACTTAAAGGGAAATAAATTGGTGTTCATGCAAAACACCTAATCTGTTAGACAAGTTGCTTGGTTATGAATAACAACAACGAGGCAGCATCTGCAGCTGTTCCTGTTGAGGTGGACAGTGTATCAAGGAATGGGTAAGCAGCCAGCCAAGTCTCTGCATTGTAATGCTTTTCAAACAGCCAAAGTGTGGAAGGAGGAGCAATTGACAGGCCATGTCACAAAGCCCCAAATGCAAAAGGCTGGGGAATGTGTAGGGAAATGCTTTCATACCCACTTTCCTAGCAAGAATAGAATTTATGGAAATCATTTGGATTGGAAAAGAAATGGAAAATGGGTACTCTATTGTCTCTACTAAATGAGGTAATGGCTTAGCTTAAGTGAAGATGTGATTGCATATTTTGCTCCTGAGAGAGAAGGTTCAGATTAAGTTCAACCTGTTTTGTCATTCCATTTACATGACCAGAGTGCTTTCATGCTGGATTTCAAATCTTGGACAGCACCAAATTTGAAATTGGGTTGGATTGTCTACTGCTGAATGACTCTGACTTTGGATAAATTATTAAGCTCGCCTGAACATCAGTTTAGAAAATATTTCACCAATTTCATAGGGTTAATTAAGATTAGGGACAATTAAGATTTAGACTTTTTTGTTAATTGAACTAATTTACGAATGATGATAAACTTTATGAGGATGACTGTGATGGCAGACAGGAGTATCTTATGTACTGTGTTGTCTTTTCAGTAAATGTTTTATAGTAGAAACTTAGCTGTTCTTTGTGTTTTGTACCAGCACTTAGCCTTACAGAGTAGATTTTCAATTATTTTGACAGTTGAAATAAAGTAGGGAGTTGGTATAAGACAGAAGCATAATTCCTATTCCGGGGAAAGTACCAAAAGGTAGTCTCTGAGTCTCCTGTAAGCATAGTAATATTCAAGGATTTAGGCCATACAGGAAAGGTAATTGACACTGAATTTTAGGGATGGTGGTTGGAGAGTGTTTCTTTTTTTTTTTTTTATTTATATTTTTATTGATTTCAGAGAGGAAGGGAGAGGGAGAGAGAGATAGAAACATCAGTGATGAGAGAGAATCATTGATTGGCTGCCTCCTGCACACCCCACACTGGGGATCGAGCCCGCAACCTGGGCACATGCCCTGACCGGGAATCGAACCAGTGACCTCTTGGTTCCTGGGTCGATGCTCAACCATTGAGCTACACCCGGCTGGGCAAGAGAGTGTTTCTTTTGTTTTAATCCTTGCCTGAGGATATGTTGAGAGAAAGAGAGAAACATCTTTGCCTCCCTTAAGCACCCTGAAAGGAGATCGAACCTGAAACCTAGGTTTGTGCCCTGTTCAGGAATCAAACCCACAACCTTTCTTTTGAGTGTACGGGATTATGCTCCAGCTAACTGAGCCACCCAACCAGGGCTGGGGGGAAGGGACAGTCTTCAACTAGTAGAGGACAGACCCTTGGCGAAGTTTTGCCTGAGGTCTAGAAATCAAGCTTATTTAGCTGGTAAAGGGTTAGTAACTTTCTAAGGCTAGTGATGTTTGCATATTCCAGATTCTGTCCTTCACACTCATTCTAAACACCCATGGACTTGTGTATCCCTATCTGCCTACACATTTCTATTATCTCTCTAAAACCACTTCAGCATGCCTGTTGAGTTAGTCACACAATTTTACATAATGACACAAATCCAAATGAAAAGCAACAATTTACACAAGGCTATTTATAATTCCACAGTTCAGTAATATCTGCATTAAAAAGTCATGGACTATTTTGTGTACTTGCAAATGCAAAGAGCTTTCCAAGAAAAGTGGAATAACATTTTGAGCTCATCTAGCAAAGTTGCCATGTAATTGCAAAATGGAATGTAATTATCACTTGAGCAGAGAACAGTCTTAGGAATCTTCCTTATTGAGTGACCTTAAACTTAAATGATCTTATTCCTGACTGGGAATGTATAACGGAATGAAGTGAAGAGATAAGCCCAAGACTCAGCCAAGAAATGGCTTTTCCCTAGAAAGGTCTGCATTTAGACTCCAGGAATGTCAAGTGTTTGTGGCAGATCACATTGACAGCTGCTCAGCATAGATCCCCTTGTCTGTTCCTTGAATTTTAACAGGTAGCAACTGTCTAGCCCCTGGGGAGGAACTATGATTGTTCAAGTTAGTCACAGCAATTCCAGTCTTTTTTGCTAGATACTTGTATGAACTTCCAGCTTCTTAGTTCTGGTCATTGGGATATGAGAAAGTCTGCTGGGTTCTTCTGAGGATCATCCTATCTAATAAAGAGGGAGTATGCAAATTGACAATCACACCCTCACAAAGATGGTGGCGCCCAGTCCCCTCAGCCCTGCTGGAGTCCCCCAGTCCTTTCAGCCTGACCACGGGGTGAGGGGGGGTGGCGGCAGGTGCACGATGCGGCCAGACCTGCCCTCAGCCCCCCAGCTGCCCAGGGCCTGCCCAAGGCTCAGGTTACCAGGGCCGGCCAAGGCTTGCGCTGCCGGCAGTGGCAGCAGCAGAGGTGTGATGGGGGCATTGCCTTCCCCTGATCGCCGGGTCACCTCCAGCCCCTGAGGGCCCCGGACTGTGAAAGGGGGCAGGCCAGGCTGAGGGACCACCCCCACTCCAGTGCATGAATTTTCATGCACCGGGCCTCTAGTTTCACAATAAGAAAAGACAAAGAGAGGCCCACCCTCCCTGCTTGAATGAGTACTTAATGATTGGGGAAGCAGGAGCCATTTTGTATCCAAGAAGGAAAGGCCAAGAGAATCTGAGAGACAACAAACCAGACCCCTATCACTGAACTGTTCAAAGACCCCTGGAAGCTAACAGTTTCAAAGTTGTTCTGTAAATAGTAACTCTCTTTATGGGTGCCTTTTCCCCAGTCGGGGAAGGAGGTGCCCTGCTTCAAGTCTTCCCAGTTAAACTGAAGTTTAACAGAAGCGATTGCCTTGTGAACAGCCAAAAGTCAGTACAACTGAAATATGGCAGTTCATCTCAGTACATTTCCTGGAACACTTGCTCCTGAGAACAGGTTACTCTCAAAACTAAGGTACTGGGATAATGTTTACACACATGATTTGTCTTTCCCAGTTCATACAGTGAAGACACCATTTGTTCATTCAGAAAGTCAATCAGTGAACATTTATTCAAGAGCTTGTAAGTCCCAGGTACCACTATGTGCTTGGTACTAAAGACACAAGCTAGAGCCCCTGCCCTCCTGGAGACAGACGAAGCAAATACTCCACCAGGAAGTAGTGACACTTGAGTGTGCCCAGAAAGTAACTGGGAAATAAGTGTATGAATGGTAGTAGTGGTCAGAGGAAGCTTCCCCAAGGGAGGAACAAGTAAACTACTCACAATCAGTTCCTTCAAGATTATTCAGGATTCTTCAATTGAGAAATGAAGAAAGTAGGGGTGGAGAGGAGGAGACACCAAGAAATGGAGGCAGTAGAAATTATGGAAGTTGGCAATTGATGTGGAAGTGAGAGTCAAGGATGGGCTACTGGATGATGGAGGCACATTCATTAGTGTGGTCAATTGCAAAAAATGGATCCATTCTCTACCCCTCTGCATCCCAGTCCTTTCAAATGTGCCTTTGCAGCTCTCTCCACCAAGGAGTGGAGTGTTTTTCCCTACCTCTTGAATTTGAGCTGGCATTATGACTTGCCTTGGCCAACAAAAAGCAGAGGTGATGGGTTCACCTCTGAGCCTAGGTCTCAGGAGGCCTTTTCCACTTCCAGTCACTCTCTTGAAACCCTTCTCAGCCACCATGAGAATAAGCCCTGGCTAGCCTGCTTGATGAGCAGAGACATGTGACTCAGTTACTGTCCCTCCCTCATCACAGCTCACGTGACAGCCAGCTGCAGGATGATGCCAGTTCCTCAAGCCCTGTCAGCTCTCTGCAGAGGCATGAAAGAGCCAGCCAAGATCAGCTGGGCCTGGCGTAGTGTAGGATAACCACCCCATTGATCTTTAGACATGTGAGCAAATATGAGGGGTCATTGTTTGAAGCCAATTGTATTTGTGTGTTTTTTAATGCAGCAAAAGCTAACTAATACAACCAGGATAGAGGGAGGAGTGAGTAAAGGAAGGGTGTCTAATAGGCAATTGGACATAAGAGGCTGGAATGCAGGAGGCCAGAAGCATAAGGTAAAACTCCCAAGGCTCTGCCTTGCCAGGGTGGGCCCAGAAACCCATGATCAGGCCACATTCCTCTTTTGTGTTCTCTTTCACTCTCCACCTCACCCTAAACTCCACTTTACACCTGGAAGTCAGTACTGGAATGAATAGTGAAGCACATGCATGATTCAGTGCACGGGTCCTGAGCCAGAGCTTCCAGCCTCCTAGCCCACGGAATGCTTATGGGAGTGTTGATGAGTCAATGCAGCTAGTGCCAGCTGAGGAGCAAACAAGTACTGCCTCCGGGGCCTTCACAGCTCTGGAGCCTGGCCCAGTGGCTACAGTTCCCTGTACTGCTGCTGTGAGCTCTCTCCCCACCCCCTCCCCTAATACTGTCACCCCTCATCACCTTTTGAAAATGAAAGGCAACGTTTGGCAGGAAGTTACCTCCCACTGTTGCAGAAACATCCTACTGATGACAGTTTTCCCTCTTCCTTTCCTCCCCCAGCTCCTAACTCTGATCTCAGGCTCACTCACTCATCTCAGGTTCACTCACTTGTCTATGGACTCAGGATCGCCTCTGCGGGCTGGAGGAGGCCACCGGGCTCAGGCGTAGCCCGGCGAGAGGCCTCCCTGCACTCTCGGGATAGTGCCTGCATTTCCAGCGTCTGGGGGCCGGGAAACGCGCAGGTCCCCGAGCAGAGCGCGTCAGGCTGCGAGGAGTGCGCACGCCGGCAGCGTGGTCTCCAGCTCTCGCTGCTCCCGCCCTGCCCGCCGCCACGGGGAGGGCGGGGAAGAGGAGGAGCCTGAGGCGGCCGCTGCGCCCTGGTGCGCGCGGAGTCCTTTAAAAGCCGCCGGCGGTGACAACTCGGCGGTCCGCCTGGCCCCGGTACCCCGAGTCCTCGCGCTGCCCGCTCGCCAGCCGCCCCGCTGCGGCCGAGGCCTCGCTGGGTAGGCTTGTGCTCTGGCGGCCGGACGCGCTCCATGCGGCCGCCCAGCATGTCCGGGCACTTTCTGCTCGCGCCCATCCCCGAGTCCTCCTCCGACTACCTCCTGCCCAGGGACATCAAACTGGCCGTGCTGGGCGCCGGCCGCGTGGGCAAGAGCGGTGAGTGCCTAGGGGACCTCAGGGCGGAGCCCACCCCGGGCCGGGTCCGAACAACGGGGTATGGGGAAGAGTGGGAGCTCACAGCCGGGGGAGGAGGACTGGGCACAGGGAGGAAGCGGACACCCCCTCCCTTCTGGCTTCCCCGCTGCTGCCCCAGCGACCTTTCGTGGGCTGTCGCCGGGTGTGGCACCGTTGGAGAAGGAGGGCCGGTGCAGCAGGTCGAGTACCTGCAGTCGTCCCCGCCGCCAGAGGCACGGAGACCACGATGGCTACCCCGCGGTTTGCAGGGTCCGCTGCCCGTTCCTCCCTCCTCTCCTGGGGAGTGTCGTGTTTGACGGTCCTGTCCGAGCCCTTCACCTGATTTTCCTGTTTCACTTCCAGCAATGATTGTGCGCTTCCTAACCAAGAGATTCATTGGCGATTATGAACCGAATACAGGTTAGAACAATCATGTGCCCCCTGCTTTTGTGGCTGCGTGCTTCGATTTTCTTTGTCCTGCCGAGAACGTAAGAATGTAAAAGCAGACTCTTCTTCCTTCTCCAGGCAAGTTGTACTCACGGCTTGTGTGTGTGGAGGGAGACCAGCTGTCCCTGCAGATCCAGGACACCCCCGGGGGAATCCAGGTAAGGACCGGCGGACTTCCCTTCCGACACCGACACCGAGGGCGCTCGGCAGCGTGAGCAAGACTCTCCACGGGCTTGATGTGCGTTTAGCGGGCTGTCCCCAGGAGGGGCCGGTCAGAGGGCTGTTCGAAACCTCCCAAGAGGCCAGCACTGGATGTTGGAGGCAGCTTCCTCCTGTGCGCCCCCTCTGACATCTTCATAGTGTTCACATAGTTTCACCTCTGAGACGGGGAGAGGCGCTGGGCTTCTCGTTACGAGCTGTGAGGGCAAGGCTGCCGGCATGGGTCTCACCCCCTCTTTCAGGGCTGGCCATGGGTCTCACCCCCTCTTTCAGGGCTGGCCATGGGTCTCACCCCCTCTTTCAGGGCTGGCCGTGGAACCGTTAACAACTGACCGGCTGGGGCCCTGGAGGGTCTTCTCCCCTAGCAAGGCCTGCGGAAGTGCTTCTGCCTCTAGCTGTGCCCGCAAGTCCCTAATTGCCGTCAGACACGCTTGGCGCCCGCTCAGGAATGTAACTTGATTAAGTTAATTGCTCTCCCTTCTAGGGAGGAAAGGTCTCCTGGAAGAACTGAAAGAAAGAATTTTTTTTTTTTTCTGGAACATTCTCAAGAAGGACATGCTAAAAATATTTTTATGGGTTTTGGGAATAGATGTTTATCTTGGCTTATTTTCAAAGTTTTGCTTTTTCTGAGTTAGTTCCTTAAAAATTGTGACATTCTGATTTGAAAGTTCTCATTGAAGTCATTCTTCAGTCAGCCTAGGTTCACCACAGACTACCTGCCCGGCAAGGAGGTTAAAAACAATGCCTTGGTAACAGCTAATGAAATAACCCAGGCAGGGAACTGGCCCCGGGAATTTGCTCTTTCTACATCAAAAACCTCCTTCTGCAGAAGCAGGGCAGAATCTGAAAACTGTATTTAGTGATTTCTTTTTCAACCATTGCTCAGAGTTTACTTGGATGTTATTTTGAGTCCTCTCCCACTGAGGGCTTCCTTGATCAGACTCCCTTTGATCCCCTCAGGTCCAAGACAACCTCCTGCAGGTGGTTGACTCCCTGTCCAAATGCGTGCAGTGGGCAGAGGGCTTTCTGCTGGTCTATTCCATCACAGACTACGACAGCTACCAGTCGATCCGCCCCCTTTACCAGCACATCCGGAAGGTCCACCCTGACTCGAGGGCCCCTGTCATCATCGTGGGCAACAAGGGGGACCTTCTGCATGCCCGGCAGGTGCAGACCGATGACGGTGTTCAACTGGCCAATGAGCTGGGCAGCCTGTTCCTTGAAATTTCCACCAGTGAAAACTACGAAGATGTCTGTGATGTGTTTCAGCATCTCTGCAAAGAAGTGAGCAAGCTGCACAGCCTCGGCGGGGAGAGGAGAAGGGCCTCCATCATTCCTCGGCCACGCTCTCCCAACATGCAGGACCTGAAGAGGCGCTTCAAGCAGGCTCTGTCTCCCAAAGTCAAAGCGCCCTCCGCCCTGGGGTAGACCCACCTCAGACAGACCGCCTCCTTTTTATTACGCATTTGTGCAGCTGAAAAGACTGGGGAGGGGGTCTCCTTTTTAATCACACATTCAGAGTTTATTTTTATACAAACTATGGGTTTGCAATTGTATGTGTATTTCTGAAAATTCAGTGATGGCCTAGAAGTTGAAGAGTTGTTTTTTTAAATAAAACTTTTTTTTTTTTTTACTGTAACTGCTAGCCACCCTTCCATTAAAGGCAAAATGGCAACATTTCGCCTTGTTTCTTAAATGTCTTTTTATAGAAATCATACTTGCACCAGAGCCCAGAACTGCTCCATGCTTGCCCCCAGTCTGAACTCTGATTGGTGTCTCTCTGTTGGGAGGGGTTTAAGTGGAGGGAATGTGTTGTGGGAGAAAGAAAAATATGTGGAGGAGGAAAGAGATTTGAATAACTGCAGGATGTCTTTAATTAGGGCACTTTGCCACAGGCATGAAATTAACATCATTTGATTTCCACTGTGCAATGATGTTAAAAATTACATCAGTGCAAATGGTATTTTGTTTTTTAAATAAGGGTGGGAGAATAAACTTCCACTTGTACCAATAAATAGTAATGTTATGCTGCAAATAACAAGTGACAAAAACAAAAAAAACATTTTCCAGTATTTCTTATGTCAATAAGTGCACTCTACCATTCAGGAGTTGCCTAAAAATTCTCCTTTCCTATCTCGCTGACCCTCATATTCAATAGGGTATCTGATCTGTCAATTTTTTATTTTTCTCTAAATTGTCACTGTCTGCCTTAATTCAGGCCTTTACCAGTGTAGGTAAGGGTCCAGGCAAGACTCTGGTTTCTTGGCTTATGGAATGCCACCTGTCTAAGTCTTTCTTTATACCAGAACAACCTTACTATATCCAACCCTAATCATTTTATTTACATGATTGAAAAACCTCAGCTGGTTTTCCCTTATTTAGTGGATAAAATACAAATGAGACATGGCATCAAGATTATTCACCACCTCTCCAGCCTCATCATCACCTTCTGCCAACACACACACACACACACACACACACACCCTCCATTCCAATAGACCGGTCTGCCTTTCTCAGTATACACGAGGCTCTTGCACACCTCTTTGCCTTGGCATGAACTATTTCCTCTGCCTTGAATATTTTTCCGTCTTCTTCACCTCCAATATGGCTAACTCATCTTCCAAGACCCAAGTCACATGCTACTTTCAGCCTCTGGGTGCCTTCTCTGAGTCTCCTATTTTCATTGCATTTGTGTTATAACCCAACCATGTCATGTAGCTATTTATCACCTTCTTTGGAAGGAGCACTGTTCAAGGGCAGTAACTGGATTTTATGACTTCGTATTCCAAGCTTCTAGTCCAGTACTTGCACGTGAAGTGATAGGTTTTCAGTAAAAATTTGATGAATAAATGACTGAATGTATTATTTATTGGGGCCAAGGGACAATAATGGGAGATTACAATGACATAACAAGGACAGAAGACATTCTGAGTAGTTAAAAGTTCTTTATTAGCATTGACAGAAAGTGACACATGCAGCTTCTGGCCATTGCAGACCATTGCCCTTCCAAGGCCACCTCTGTCCAGACCTCTGACAATAACACCAATCTTCCCTATACTTGAGGGGCATTTACCTACGCAAAATGACATGAATGATTTAGAAAATTAGATCATTTATATCTAAAGGAATGTCCAAATATTTAAGAAGAAATATTGTTTTAGCCCGGTTAATGTGGCTCAGTGATTGAGGGTCAACCTATGAGCCAGGAGGTCACGGTTTCATTCCCTATCAGGGAACGTGCCTGGGTTTGCAGGTTCTATCTCCAGTGGGGGGTGTGCAGGAAGCAACTGATTAATGATTTGCTCTCATCATTGATGTTTCTCTCTCTATCCTTCCCCTTCTCTGAAAACAATAAAAATATATTTTAAAAAATATTGTTTTAGAGCCCATTAACTTAAAAAAAGGACTCAATTCTCCTTGCTCATTTCCTCAGAACAAAGGAGTTCTTTCTATCATCTCCATTCCTGCTTCCTACCATACCTAAGCATGGACATGAGAACAACTGATCCTCCTAATCATGGTTATGCTCATTGTGTGCCCAGATTGCCACCCAGTGCCAGGGGGCCCCCTCTCTGTGTTCAAGAAGCTAAGATCAAACATCCCATAGGAAAAAGTTAAATCATAACTTTGCAGCTAAAGGAAAATACAAGAGATGTCCCAATGCAGCCTATGATCCAATTCCAAGTGAGAACAGGAAGTACCCTCGTGCTCTCCAAGGAGCACACTGTGGACCAGAGGGGTCAAAGATGAGTCATGGGTTAGTTCCAAAGGGAGTGACAGCCTCCAGGGGCCCCAGGAAGCTAGGGGTCAGGCAGAAAGCACCCTACCCGGTATTTTTCCTGTCCTCAGCGTCACAAATAACTGACCTCCAGGGCCCCATGGCTTCCTTTATTTTCTGGTCCCAGAACTAGCCTAGCACAGGACCTGTCTCCTTGATGCCTGTTGTCTCTTTCCTGGGGGGTCTCTTGCGGAACCAGGTGCTTGGGAACATCTGGAAAAAGGACCTGGGATCATAGCCCTGGAGATGGAAGAGAGGAGCAGGGAGTTATCAGGAGGTGGTTAGGGTGGGATTTGGGTGTCAGATTTGTGGGTAGGGAAGAGGATCTGAAGATTTGGGTTTAATTGGGCATAGAGGAGGCCCTTATTGGGGAAGCTGAGCCTGGAGCCTACCTTCCTTCCCCTCAGGAATGGGGAGGACAGGGTTGTGGGAGCACTGGGTGTCATTATGTTACTGATGGGGGAAGAACTCCTGAAACATTGGGCAGAACACTGAAAACTTGGGTGGGTGTGGAGAGGCCAGAGTGTACACATTTCCCCCTGGAAGTTATGCCTTAACTCTGAGTGTCCTCATCAGTGTGCCAATCACCTGTCACCCTCAGGAGGGAGGTGGGGCTACAGCATCCCAGCTCCTTCTTCACTCCCCCTCCCCAACCAGAGCCTCTGTTTTTTTTTTTTTAAATATATTTTATTGATTTTTTTACAGAGAGGAAGATAGAGGGATAGAGAGTTAGAAACATCGATGAGAGAGAAACATCGATCAGCTGCCTCTTGCACACCCCCTACTGGGGATGTGCCCGCAACCCAGGTACATGCCCTTGACCGGAATCGAACCTGGGACCCTTGAGTCTGCAGGCCGACGCTCTATCCACTGAGCCAAACCGGTTTCGGCCAGAGCCTCTGTTTTTGAACTCCCCAGGTTTCCATTGGTCATGCCGCCTCCTTTGGTCAAGGCTTGGTCTAATTGTACTCCAAAACTGCAGAATGACCTAATTAACATGCCTATCAGCATGGTCCTGGAGAAATGGACAGGATCCAAAGGCTAAATTATACATCCTGCAAACATTCTTGTTTCACATGCGGCTCATGAAAAGTGGACTTGAATAATGGAAAAATACATGAATTCTAACAGAAGAAAATAAATTTGTTTTGCTTGTATTGAGGTGAAGGGCTCAACAGAAGATCTAAAGTTTATTAATATCAATATGGAGAAGTGGACTAAAATAAGTAATTGTGGAAGGTGGCAGTGAACAAAACAGCAAATAGGAAAGACAAGATAATGGTTAAATCATGAATTGGGGGCTCCAATAGCTTCCCCCCCATGCTATGTATGTATTATAGTTTTAACTTCTCATTATGTAAAGTTACCGATTCAAATTTATGATGCAAAGATAGTTGTATGATTAATAATTTATTCTTACCATCTCATCTGTCTCCAAAAGGTAATATATATATATATATGTGTGTGTGTGTGTATGTGTGTGTACATATATATTAAACTGATTTCAGAGAGTGAGGAAGGGAGAGGGAGAGAGAGACAGAAACATCAATGATGAGAGAGAATCATCAATGGGCTGCCTCCTGCATGCCGCACACTGGGGATTGAGCCTGCAACCTGTGTATGTGTCCTGACCAGGAATTGAACTGTGACCTCCTGGTTCATGGGTAACGCTCAACCACTGAACCACACCAATCGGGCCCAAAGGGGAAATATTTTGAAAGACTTAGTTAGTCTCCAACTGCTTTGGCACTCAATAAGAAAGATGTGATATAGAAACAAACAAGCAAACTCCCAAATGATTATTTTCCAAACACCATTAAGTTAGCTAGGGTGCTAAGAAGTTTAACTGATGTAAGCAATGATTAGTTTGCAATAGCAGAACAGTTTTCAGCATACAGAGTAGAAATTTGTGTCTCCTAGAAAAAATGTAATCCACCCTCATGTACTTCCTCAACCCAATAGAAAATGAGCTCCATTAAGGTGGGATGGGTCTCATTCTTCTTTGCTCCACAGCACCTGTTAGAGTGTCCAGTACAAAACAGGATCCTCAGAACTATTTGCTATACTGAGCCATTAGAGAACTTAAGGAGTCCATAACGACACTTCTGTATAGCTTACATGTGCAGGGTGTATATCTATATTCTGGGTTTCCATTGTCAAACGGTCATAGACGGCCCTTTCCCTATTCTCAAAAGCAGGGCTACTTGAACAAGCAGCTGTCCACCATAGTGATTTGCATGATTTCAAATCACATTTATTGAGAGCCTGTCTTGTGCTTAATGTTGTGATTGAGACAGCATTCCTCGTCTAGGAGTTCAGGCCGCTGGGAGTTCTGGAGGCCTGGGTGAAAAGTGAACTAAGGCCGAAACCGGTTTGGCTCAGTGGATAGAGCATCGGCCTGCGGACTCAAGGATCCCAGGTTCGATTCCGGTCAAGGGCATGTACCTTGGTTGCGGGCACATCCCCAGTAGGGGGTGTTCAAGAGGCAGCTGATCGATGTTTCTCTCTCATCGATGTTTCTAACTCTCTATCCCTCTCTCTTCCTCTCTGTAAGAAAAAAAATAAAAAAAATCAATAAAACATATTTAAAAAAAAGAAAAGTGAACTAAGACTTCGATCCAAATCTGAGGGTGTTGACAAAATTAGAGGTGGGTGCAGATCAGAGCAGAGAAGGGACTGGAGACAAATACCCTATGGAGTGTGAAACTATCCTTATTAAGAAAATGATGTTTCTTACTTTATAAATTGTAAAACATTATTTCCTTTGAGTATGCTTATGTTCAGTTGAGGATTAATGAGTTAAATTTGTAACTTCCTGCCATTTCTTACTGGAATCCTCTACTTAAATTAGAACATTATTAACTACAAGGCTTACTTGTGTAAAAAGATTTTGTCTGGAAATACATGGATTTATAACTCTGGAGAAATAGGGATGTTTCAAGAGCTCCTGCGGATGAACAGTTACCCACCAGCTTTAAGGAGGCAACATCTGATGGGTTCTGGGTGAAATCAAGGTTAGACCCCATTTTGCTCTTGAAGGACATGTGACCTTAGGCACAGCACACTTTAAGTTTCCTTACCTTAAAATGGAGATAAATACCACTGGGCGGCATTATTGGCAGAGCCTGACACAGATGAAAACTTAGAAAACTAAGGCTCAGAGATGGCCTAACGTCACATAAGCCAGGAAACCAGGAGGCCTGGCTCCAGGAAGGGACACAAATCCCTTCAGCGCTGGGCTGTTCCCCTGGGCAGGTCTGTGCAGGCCAGCATCTTTTCAGAAACTTGTGAAAATGAAGACTCCACTGCTATGTATTTGAGCCGTGGAGGAGGAATCCGTGTTTTAAGGAGCTCCCTCGATGCTTCGTGTTTAGAGCTTTTGAGTGAGATCATACTCTGAGCTCACCCTTTGCTTCCTGTTAACCCAGGGGGAGTCAGATGTGCAAGGAGAGCAGGAATACCACACAAAGTCGGGGAGGGGGGGGAGAGGGAGCAGAAGTTGGGGAAGGAGCCCCTGCGTTTCTCCCAGTGCTGTTGCTGGTGAGGCTGGGTGTGGGGTGGGTTGACCTCGCTGAGTTTCATCCAGTCTCCTCAGAACCCCTGATAGAGCCACGTCCTTCTCCAGTTCGGGGTTTTCCCAGTCTTTTCCACTACTTTGAAAGTCATGGTGAGGTGGAGGCAGTGGATAGGGGGTGGGGGTGGCGGGCATCATCAAAGTCAGCATGCCCAGGACACTCTCCCACTGGCCAAATCTCTCCTCAGTCTCTGCTCTGACCAGCGTCCAGAGAAGCAGCCTGCACCCAGGCCCCCTCCCCCTCCACCCCCCTTCAAGCCCGTTCTTTTCTCCTGGAGGCAGGAGGTTAACACTTTGCAGGGTTTGGGGGTCCGGGAGTTGTTGAAAGTCAGTGTGGCGAGGGGGCTAAGGCAGCGAATGATTTACCACAATGGGAAGCAGAAATTCACAATCATATTTGGGAGCTCAGAGTGCCTTCCCATCCAACTCAATCTGGTCCAGGATGGCTGTGTGTGTGTGTGTGTGTGTGTGTGTGTGTGTGTGTGTGAGTGTGTGTGAGAGAGTGTGTGTGTGTGTGTGAGTGTGTGTGTGAGTGTGTGTGTGAGTGTGTGTGAGTGTGTGTGTGAGTGTGTGTGTGTGTGTGTGTGTGTGTGAGTGTGTGTGTGTGTGAGTGTGTGTGTGTGAGTGTGTGTGTGTGAGTGTGTGTGTGTGTGTGTGAGTGTGTGTGTGTGTGTGTGTGAGTGTGTGTGTGTGTGTGTGTGTGTATGTGTGTGTGTGAGAGTGTGTGTGTGAGTGTGTGTGTATGTGTGTGTGAGTGAGTGTGTGTGTGAGTGTGTGTGTGAGTGTGTGTGTGTGAGAGTGGTGTGTGAGTGAGAGAGTGTGAGTGTGTGTGTGTGTGTGTGTGTGTGTGAGTGTGTGTGTGTGTGTGTGTGGTGTGAGTGTGTGTGTGTGTGAGTGTGTGTGTGTGTGTGTGTGTGTGTGTGTGTGTGTGTGCGTGTGCGCGTGTGCACGTGTACTTTGTAGTACATATTCTCCCAGATGGGGAAAATATGAGGATGCTGCCGCCATGTCTGAGGGGCTGTCTCCAGGAACCATGTGCTAGTCACATCTTTTGTAGCATAAAAATAAAACTAATGACAACAACCATGAGATACTATCATTACCAAATCTGCATGTCTTTTTCAGCTTTCCAGAGAAATGGAAATAACAGGATGTACTTATATACAAAGAGATTTATTATAAGAAATTAGCTCACGTGATTATGGAGGCTGAGAAGTCCCAGTATCTGCAGTCCACCAGTTGGAAATGCAGGAGGCCGATGGCACAATTCCAGTTCAAAAGCTGGCATGCTGGAGGCTCAGGAGAGCCGAGGTGCGAGCTGGATTCCAAGGGCAGGAAGAGACAGTCCAGTCCCTCTCCAGGCCAGCTGGGGGAGCGCCCTCGCGGAGGGGTGGCCAGCCTTTCTGCCCTACGCAGCCCCTCACCGGCCTGTGGGAGGGCAATCTGCTTTATTTACTCAGTTAACTGCCTTGAATGTCAATCTCAGCAGAAGAATGACACACCCAGAAGGATCCTCTGCCTTGGGGGACCTGGTGGGACAAAAAAACAATGTGATGGTTGGGGCCATCCTTATTTGCGAACACGAGGAGCTGAGAATGGATGAAATAAAAGAAATAGCAATTCATAGGGTGGGTCCTCTCACTGCTGATGTGCAAGGGTGTAGTGGCACAAACTGGACCTTCTGTCTGTGCCAGTTCCGTGGGTCCTGGTCCCCTTCCTCTAGACTGCCCAGGAGACAAAGACCCCTGGGGCGGAAGGTATCTGAAAATCAAACTCAGTTGGTGCTGTTTGAGCTTGTTCAAGGTTGTGAATGATCAAAGGTGGATTAGATAGTGGATTATGCAAGTTCTTTTTGAATTTGGCTATCATTTCACCTCAAGTTCCTCATTGATAAGACAAGAGATTCAGATGACATTAGTGGTCCACAATACCTAGTGTGCAGCAGAATCACCTGGGTTGGGGAGTGTGTGTGTGGGGGGGACTAGTTTAAAAAGCAGAGTCCTGGGCCCTCTTCCAGAGACTCTGGAACAGCAATGCCAGGTGGGGCCCAAGAATAATAGTACCTAAAATCCATTACATGGCATGTGCTGTATGGATACTGTTCCAAAGGGTTTCTTGTGGATTAACTCATTTTCTCCTGCAATGACCCTGTGAGGCATGTAGTGTTATTAGCCCCATGTTAGAGATGAGTAAAATGGGGCACACAGCAGCTGAGAGGCTTGTCCCAGGTCACACAGTTGGGAGAGGCAGAGCTGAGACCCAGGCCGGGCCTTGGCTGTAGACCCAGGCCGTGCTCTCAACTACTGTTTCACCCAGAGGCTGTTGTAAACCACAAGCCTCTGTTCCGCTGGCTGCTTAAATAAACAGTTGTCCCTAAGGAACTGGCATGGTAGTCAAGAAGCTAAGACCCACATCACAGAGTGCAAGGCAAACACCGACAGAAGCCGGGAGAAAGGGACAGCAAAGGGCTCTGGGAGCGGAGTGGGTGGTTGGTGAAGGGATTCGGTCTTCCTGACAGGAGGGGTTAAGGTAAGCATCAGAGAGAGGCAGGCAGCTCAACTGAGGAGCTTGTCAAGGGCAGAGGGAGGCAGAGCTTCCAGCCTGGGGAGGGGCTGGAGCACAGAGTTCCAGGTGCAGAGGTGACAGCCTTCTCCAAGGAGCAGGTCCGTGGGTTGGGCTGGTGTGTGGGGTTCAAGCAAGAGGGTTCCAGCGGGAGGGGAGGGCAGTCTGCCACCAGCGGACTGGGAAGAGCCTGATGGCCTGACGGGAAGGGGGAGGCTCCGCTGTACAGGCCACGGGAGCCCTCAGAGGGGCCGAGGGAGCACAGGCAGCAGCGGCGGTAGGAGCCGGAGACCAGGAGGCTGTGGCTATCTCAGGGGTCCCCTGGACAGAGCACTGTCAGGGGATGAACAGGAGGTGGTGGGCGCAGGAGGAATAGCTCAAAAGCAGAGCCCGCAGAAACGAGGTGGCTTGGAGATTTAATAAAGGGAAACTGAGGTGTTGAAGGTGACCCAGCCTTTTTAGTGCAGGAGAACTAGAGGAAAAGAAACCCCAACAGAGGGCTGGGGGGAGGAGGAAGTTGAATTAAGGAGATACAAAGGTGCCCTCAACTCGGAAGATAACTCAGGATTGAGGAGTGTAGCCCACGTGAACAGCATCACTAGATCCTTCTGATGAGGTAGTACCGTACCCACCTCTTTGGCACAAGCAGACCACACCATTTTTTCATGCTCCAGAAGGGAAACGATATTTTACAAGTTTCTTTTTATTGTTCCTTGCGTGCACTGGCAGCTTGGAATCCCACGAGTAAGCGAGGAGTACACAGAGTGACAGTCTTGGACAGGGAGGCCTTGCTTATTTAGACGGCCCAGCTGTGTCGAACAGTTCAGCCTGGCTGCCAAGTCCCCATCAGTCTTCTCAAGCTTCTTGCAGAAGGCACAGTTTAGCTCCTCAGATCCCGCTCTTTATTGTCCCTACACCCACTCTTCTTTAGGAAGCCAACATGTTCACTTGGGATTTTATTTTAGGGGCACCATGGGGTGGGGGAGTCTTGCCATAGGCACTAACTCTGGTCTCAGAGCCCCAGCATCAGCTTCTCTTGACTCCCACCATTCTGCTTTGAAAGCAAGTACCTGCATGAGCAATAGTACTCATCCTGTGTATAGTATATAAACAAATTCACTCAATTAGTGACAGATTTAGATGCTCAAAGATAGACAATCAAGTCACTTTCCCATACTGACATGCAAATAGGAACGCCCACTAGAACGGTCAGAATCCAGAGTTGTAGGACAGTCCAGCAGAAGAATACCTGTGCTGTTTATAGTCAAAGCACATTGACATCATTTCCTTCCTCTCTCCATCCTTTCCTGGAAAGAATGATCTGCCTTCCTCTGGTTCTTCCGCCCCTTCTCCTTGATCTCTGCAGGTTGACGTCAAACCTGGAGGAGGTGAAGGGCAGATGGCCAGGTGAAGTGCTCCCTCTCAGGCACAACCAAATCTTACCTACCCATCTAGACTGGCAGCTCATGTTCCCCTGGCACAATCCTCTCTAGTTTCCTACCAGACCTTATCTATTCATTATTCCTGAATATGGTTGGTTTCTCCTGTTTCCTGGCCTTTATTCATGTCTTCCTTCCACCTGGAAATCCTTCTGCTCATCAAGAGCTTAGCCTGTCAGCAAGGCTAAACACAAATGCCACTTTCTTCACGAAGCCTCCTCTCTCCTCTTCACCCTTCCATCCTGAGCACCCAGCACATAGTAGGTACTTGATTAATACTTGTTGTATGATACGAGTGGATGAGTGAAAGCATTCATTGCTTCTGTTGCTTTTTGTGACATTAACTGGAGTCAGAATATTTGAGCACAAATGGTCTTGGGGTACATCCAGTCCACAGGATGTCAGAGGTCAGACTAAATTAATTTGAATTTTACGTGTTTTTATTCTGTCTGTGCTAGGTAGCTGGAGACTGAGATGTGCTACACAAGGCCATTTGTCTTTGACTCTTCTGATTTATGCAGACAAGGTTGTAGTCTTGCTGATGCTGAGTTATTTTTGGAACCAGAAGTCTGGTGTTTGTTGTAAATATTCTTTAAATGGATGCATTAAGTGTAGAGGTTGTTTGTGTAAGTTCTTCCTGAAGAGTGTTGAAAGCCCAAGTGTAGCATGACTATGGCAGAGGGCAAAACCAAGCTTCTCAGATCCAATAAGACCTATCTAGCATGGTCCATATCACTGGCAACCATGCCCACCTCCTGCCTCCACATGCCAGTTCCCTACCCCAGCCACCATGCTGCTATGGAGGGTTATGCCCGCGATGTGCTGTTTCCTTAGCTGTGGATAATTATATTGGATACCTAGAGCAGTGCAGATGTGTTCTCCAGAAATGATGCCCTCTGTTATGGGGCTGAATTGTGTCCCCCTCAAACTCAAATATTGAAGTCTTAACCCTCACCACCTCAGAATGTGAGTATTTAGACATAGGGCCTTTAAGGAGGTTGCTAAGTTAAATAAGGTCATATAGTTGGGCCTTAATCCAATCTGATTAATGGCCTTGTAAGAAGAGGAAATTTGGAAATAAACATATACAGAGGGAAGACCATGTGAAGACATAGGGGGAAACAGCCATCTACAAGCCAAGAGGAGAGGCCTCAGAAGAAACTAACCCTACTAATACCTTGATCTCAGACTTCCAGCCTCCAGGGCTATGAGAAAATTTCTGTTGCTTAAGTCCCCCATGTGGTACTTGGTTATGGTGGCCTAAGTAGACTAGTGCCACTTCTAAGGGTTTATTGTGAAGAGTTGCATACGTGCATCTCCTCAGTAAGACTGACAGACAGGCATTCTCTCTTCCCATACCTTGAGGTCATAATCTGGAAGATCTCATGAGTATGAAAGCACCCTATTAGCTGTGGAGGGTCATACAAACCTAAGTTGTACACTGGTGGAGATCAGAATCCATGCCTACACATCTTTGGAATACTCTTAGCATCTCCTAGAGGATGAGGCTTATAGTAGGTGCCTGGTAAATTCTCGTTGGTTAACTGAAAAGCATTACCAGTAAGTAGATTGTCACTAATTTTCTTGTACTACCTCGGTTGTGTGGCACAATTCACCTCCTTCCTGGGTGTGACCAACTGACACAGTCCTTAGCTAGGTATCAGTCCTGACTCCAGTCTCGCTGGTTAGGGAGCTCCATTTACGAGGATTCGTGTCATAGCTCCAGCAGAGCAGTGAGGGGGATGAGCACTGCTCCTCAGGCACTGCATTTCTGTGGGCAAATCACCAACCTGACTGACCTCTGTTTCCTCACCTGCAAACGAGGAAGCTGGATTAGATGGGCTCTACAATTTATTCCAGCTCTTGTATCAGTTAGCATGCATTTGGCTAAAAACTTGATTCCAGCTACCTTTGACAATAGAAACACATATAGTCTCACATAATAGCAAGCCCTGAAGGTCCTTCCATTTCTTCATTCTGTCCTTGGATTTAACTTCATTCTAAGCCTGTTCCTCATCTTGGTTACAAGATGAGAAGACTGAGGCCTGGAGAAGTTAAATAACTTGCCCGAAATTGCACAGCTGATAAGAGGCAAACAGAATTCACACCTAGGCTGTCTGACTTCAGACTCTTAATTGCCAAGCTATACTGTGTCTGGTACAGATCCTTTGCTTGTGGTTAGGGACATATGCAGGCCATGAAGGTTGCTACTTGCTACCCCTCTCTACTTCTTGAAGAGGAAGAGAGCATTACAGGACCTCAGGGAAGGAGTGAGTGCTCATTAATAGAATCAGACACTAGAATTCTTCAGCTGCCTTCACTAGGATCAGTTGTTCTTGTGTCTCTCCATCTGGTGTGGCTTCGCTTAGTGTTCCGAACACAGTGAGCACTTGGTCAGCAACAGTGAGAGCGGGTGGCCTGAGCTTCCGGCTTCCTCTTACTCCCTGAGCAATCTGGTCTGCTACTGAGAACAAGATCTCCCAATGCTGCTGAAAGACTCAGCTGATAAGAACGGTGATTCAGGCTGATTTCCTCAAGGCTTAGAACAGGCTGAGCATCTTAATGGTTCTGCCTGCTTTGCATTTTTGTGTGTGAGAGACTGTTGATGTGTTGGTGAGGCTTTCTCAAGCTCGCAGAAACAGTGTTGATGGATCTCCAGTTATTCTCAGAATAGAATTGCACTCACCAGAAGGGACAGGGCCCTGTGTGGCTAGAGTCAGGGCTCTTAGGAAGCACCTGGGAACCTGGAGTATGCCAGGCCCTTTAAACAAATGGCCATTGGGCAGAGAACAGGAGAGAAAGAGCTTGGATGTCAAGTTAAACAGGTATGTTTCAAACCCTTGGTCCTCACCACCTATATGACCCTCATCTATGGTAATAACAATAGCATTTATGGCTCAAGGCCCTTTCCTGAGCATTTTACATATATTATCTCATTCAATTTTCAAACAACGATGAGTTGGTGCCTCCTTTTACAGATGAGGACATGGAGGCTTAGAGACAGGGAAGCTGAGTCATTTGCCCAAAAACATATATTTATTTGGGTTTTGATTGAAGATCGTTTCTTTCTTTGTTCTCCTTATCCCCTGCTCCCCCACCCTCTCTATCTTTCTCTTCCTCCCTCCTTCTCTTTCTTCCTCTCAACAAATAGATAGGTGTTAGGTGCTGTATAAGCTGTAGGTGATATAGTGGTAAATACAACACATAGATTCCCATCTTACTCTAACCTACGATATCTTGTCTTCCAAGTCATTTAAGTCTGGTCCAGCACAGCCCCAGACAGGGAAAGCTTCCTCCATGTGGCCCAAAAAGTATTCCCTTGGGTTTTAGATACTTTCAAAGTTGGGCACGTTGAGACTGAGAAGCCTGAAGGGCATATGAGCTGAGATATTGGGGCATTTGGGTACATATTTTGGAATTTGGGGAGAGGCTTGAGCGTGAATGCATTTGTCCAAAATAAGGTGTGCAGTGGGAGGGCAACCAAGGATGGAGTCAGGGTCGATGACAGAGCTATAGGTGAAGAGAGGGCCATGACAGGGTCAAAAAGGAACAGCAGAGGTGGGAGAAGAGCCAGTCCTGGAAGTCAAGAAGGCCAAGTTGTAGGGTGTGGTCAACAGTGTCACTTGTCAGCAATAGTTCAGCCATTCTTCAGCAACATTTGTTTGTGTTTGTTTGTTTGTTGTTGTTTGCTAGGATACATAATTCCTCCTCCTATTTATTTTGCAATCATTTTCCTTTTTGGTACAAACTGAAAGGTAAGTCTCTCTTCTAAGTCTGACTCTCTAGCCACCTAGATCCACTCTCCTGAAGCCAACAATCTGTTCCTTGTATCTCCTTCTAGAGATGTTTTCTCCAGTGAATTTGTTTTTGAAAAGCAAAATTATCAATTCACCTGCCTAATACAATTATGTTCAGCTTCCATTAACACAAAAGTACCCCACATTCTAGTTTTTGTAATTTTTGCATTATTCTGCATATACTGTTTTACTTATGTATTTTTTAAAATTATTTTATTGATTTATTACAGTGAAGAAGAGAGAGGGATAGAGAGTAGAAACATCGATGAGAGAGAAACAGACCAGCTGCCTCTTGCACACCCCCCACTGGGGACGTGCCCGCAACCAAGGTAATGCCCTTGACCAGAATCGAACCTGAGTCCGCAGGCCGACGCTCTATCCACTGAGCCAAACTGGTTTCGGCTTACTTATGTATTTTTTAATTGAGTTTAGAAAAGGAGAGAGAGAGAAAGAATAATCAATGTGAGAGAGAGACATCAATTGGTTGCCTCCCATTGTGCTCTGACTGGAGATCAAACCTGCAACCTAGGTATGTGCTCGGACCAGAAACTGAACCTGCAGCATTTCAGTACACAGGAGTACACTCCAACCACCTGAGCCACACCACCCCGGGCCTTCACATACCATTTTATTTTATTTTTTTCATTTCAATACATCTTTATTGTTCAGATTATTACAATTGTTCCTCTTTTTTCCCCCATTGCTCCCCTTCACCCGGTTCTCATCCCACCCTCTGCCCTTACCCCCGACCCCCCCTCACTGTCTTTCATCCATAGGTGTACAATTTTTGTCCAGTCTCTTCCCGCACCTCCTATACCCCAGAGAATTGTCAGTCTACTTCCTTTCTATGCCCCTGATTCTATTATATTCACCAGTTTATTCTGTTCATCAGATTTTTTATTCACTTGATTTTTAGATTCACTTGTTGATAGGTATGTATTTGTTGTTCATAATTTTTATCTTTACCTTTTTCTTCTTCTTCCTCTTCTGTAAGAATACCTTTCAGCATTTCATATAATACTGGTTTGGCAGTGATGAACTCCTTTAGTTTTTTTCTTATCTGTGAAGCTCTTTATCTACCCTTCAATTCTGAATGATAGCTTTGCTGGGTAGAGTAATCTTGGTTGTAGGTTCTTGCTATTCATCACTTTGAATATTTCTTGCCACTCCTGTCTGGACTGCATAGTTTCTGTTGAGAAATCAGCTGACAATCGTATGGGTGCTCCCTTGTAGGTAACTAACTGCTTTTCTCTTGCTGCTTTTAATATTCTCTCTTTGTCTTTTGCTCTTGGCATTTTAATTATGATGTGTCTTGGTGTGGTCCTCTTTGGATTCCTTTTGTTTGGGGTTCTGTGTGCTTCCTGGACTTGTAAGTCTATTTCTTTCACCAGGTGGGGGAAGTTTTCTGTCATTATTTCTTCAAATAGGTTTTCAGTATCTTGCTCTCTCTCTCTTCTTCTGGCACCCCCATAATTCAGATGTTGGTATGCTTGAAGTTGTCCCAGAGGCTCCTTACACTATCTTCATATTTTTGGATTCTTTTTTCTTTATGCTTTTCTGGTTGGGTGTTTTTTGCTTCTTTGTATTTCAAATTGTTGACTTGATTCTTGTGATCCTCTAGTCTGCTGTTGGATCTCTGTATATTATTTTTTATTTCAGTCAGTGTATGCTTAATTTCTAGTTGGTCTTTTTTCATATCCTTGAGGCTCTCGCTAAATTTATCAGCCTTTTCTAGAAAATTATTGAAAAACCTTATAACCGTGGTTTTGAACTCTATGTCCAGTTGCTTGTTCTCCTCCATTTCTTTGGTTTGTGATCTGTTTCCTTGCCTCCTCATTTTCGCTGCTTCCCTGAGTTGGTAGGGTAGCTTTGTGTACTAGTTGTCCTATTGGTTCAACGGGTCAGCCTCCCAGTTACCTGAGGTGGACACTCTTGGTGTACCCTTGTGTACTGTGTGTCCCCCAGCAGGAGCTACACCAAGGACTAGTTTTCTCCTCCTTTGCTTGGGCGGTTTTGGAGCAATCTGACTGGAGCTGCAGTTTATTTGGTTAAGCTGCCACAGAACAGGCCATTTATATGCAAAAGCTGCTGTGTGGAGCCTGGGCGGGTTTGTAGGATGTGCGGGGCGGGGTCTCAGGGTGGGCTGGGGTCTCAGGGCGTCACTAGGCTGGGGCGTGGCAAACGGCGATGGCTGCCATCAGCCGTCTCTGCCTTTCCATGTTTCCAAGTCCCCATGTCCCACGCTCCAGCACAGTAAACAATGATTGCTGGGCACACCTCTGCAAAAAAGTCACTCTCACTTTCCGACCCGATGGCTGAGAGTCCAGCTTCTCCCCGTAGGCGTCTGGGTCCCCCGCGTGTCCCCAAACACTGGATTTCAGAGTGATCGGGAGCTTGTCTCCCTGCGGGTTGAAGAAAAGCCGCGCGCCCAGTCGCCCGCCTCCAGCCCAATTCACGTGCCTCTGTACCTCACTCAGCTTTTCAGAGTTTGTGCTCCTTTCTCTCCTTAGTTGTAAATCTACCACTCAGCCAGCTTTCCTGTGGTTCTGGGTGGTAGACGTTTTGTCTTTTAGTTGTATTTTTGAAATTGTTGTGCGAGGCAGCAGATTAGTTGTTTAACTTTGCCGCCATCTTGGTTCCTCTGAAAGTCTTTTTTGTTGTTGTTGTTAATCCTCACCTGAGATATTTTTTTCTGTTGATTTTTAGAGAGAGTGGAAGGGAGAGAGGGAGGAGGAAAGAGAGAGAGAAACATCAATGTGAAAGGGACACATTGATTGGTTGTTTCCTGCACGTGCCCTGACCAGGGGATGGAAACTGCAACCTAGGTACATGACCTTGACCAGGAATTGAACCCTCGCATAGGCTGACACTCTAACCACTTAGCAACACCAGTTAGGGTGAGAAGGTCTTTTTAAGTATGACACACAGCACATGTATTAGGGTTTTCCAGAGAAACACAATCAATAGGATATAGTATATATCATATATACATATCCTATATAATAAAAGGCTAATATGAAAATTGACCAAATGGCAGAACCACCAATCACTATGACACGCACTGACCACCAGGGGGCAGACACTCAATGCCCTGCATGGTCAGCTGCCCCCTGGTGGTCAGTGCGCTCCCACAGGGCAGTGCTAAGCTGTCAGTTGGACATCCCCCGAGGGCTCCCAGACTGCAAGAGGGTGCAGGCCGGGCTGAGGGACTCCCCCCCGCCAAGTGCACAAATTTCGTGCACTGGGCCTCTAGTAATTAAATAATGTGTGCATGTATGTGTGTGTGTGTGAGAGAGAGAGAAAGTGAGAGAGAGAAGAGAGAGAGAGAGAGGTAGAGAGAGAGAGAGAGAGAGAGAGAGAGAAAGCATGTAAGTGTAACAGAGAGGTATTTATTTTAAGGAATTGGCTCATGTGATTGTGGAGACAAACAAGTTCAAATTCAACATTTTAGGGCAAGCCAGCAACCTAGAGATTCAGGTAAGAGTTGATGTTGTAGACTTGAGTCAGAAGGCTAGGAACTCAGGCAGGATGTGGTAGCCTTGAGAAAAATTCCTTCTTTGGAGAACCTCAGTTTTGCTCTGAAAGCCTTCAACTGATTGCATGAGGCCCACCCACATGATGGAGGATCCTCTGCTTTACTCAAAGTCTACTGATTTAAATGTCAATCACCCCTAAAAAATACTTTCACAGCAACATCCAGACTGGTGTTTGACCAAACAACTGGGCACCATAGCCCAGCCAAATTAACACATAGCATTAGCCATCACAACACGGAAGATGTATCAGTAAAAGACAAGACGGACACATCTGACTGAAGTTACAGAGCTGACAGCAGCTCTGCCCTCACAGGGCTTGCATTCTCATGGCATTGCTGTCGGTGTATCTGCCCGTATAACCTTTTCTACCGGTTCAAGTGGCAGATTGAAATGAACTGCGAACTTGGAAATGCCATTTTTTTTTCTAAAGGTGGTTCTAAAGAGGGATTCTTAGGCTGAGACTAGAACCTAAGTGATTCCTCAGGAGTGAAATGATTGACATGTTTGGCACATGGAGTTGCTGTTGTTACATCTTGGTATGGTGTGTTTTTGGAATTTTTTTGAATGAGAAACCTCTGCTAGTCCAGATGTTACTTTGTATTTAACATTAACTTTTCAGGAAAACAAAATAAACAAGTAGGATTACATCAAACTAGAGAGATTTTGTTCAGCAAAGGAAATGATCAACAAAATGAAAATACAACCCACTGAATGGGAGAACATATTCACCAATGATACATCTGATAAGGGGTTAATAGCCAAAATGTATAAAGAACTTATAAAACCCAACACCAAAAAACAAACAATCCAATTAAAAAATGGGCAAAGACCTGAATAGACACTTCTCCAAAGTGGACATGCATATGGCCTATACACATATGAAAAGATGCTCAACATCACTAATAATTAGAGAAATGCAAATTAAAACCACAATGAGATATCACGTCACACCTGTCAGAATGGCTGTCATCAATAAGTCAACAAACAACAAGTGCTGGCGAGGATGTGGAGAAAAGGAACCCTCGTGCACTGCTGGTGGGAATGCAGACTGGTGCAGCCACTGTGGAGAACAGTTTCCTCAAAAAACTAAAAATAGAGTTTGGAGTTTCCTCAAAAAACTAAAAATAGAACTGCCTTATGACTCAGTGATCCCACTTCTGGAAATTTATCTGAAGAAACCCGAAACACTAATTTGAAAGAACATATGCACCCCTATGTTCAT